>NC_134412.1:95559713-95740964 GCF_038048845.1 Mixophyes fleayi | reverse complement strand
TCCGTGACAGCTGCTGGAGAGAGGAGGCTTCTGGGTCCCGGCGCCGCGCGGATTGGTAAGTTTCTGTTTTCTTTTTGATGGCTGGCGCGGGGCAGAGTGACGGGGAGCAGAGGGAGGGGGGGCGGGGGAGCAGAGTTGAGGGGGGACGGGGAGCAGAGGGAGGGGGGGAGGGGGAGCAGTGAGGGGGACGGGGAGCAGAGTTGAGGGGGGGAGGGAGCAGAGGGACGGGGAGCAGAGTTGAGGGGGGACGGGGGAGCACAGTGAGGGGGACGGGGGAGCAGTGAGGGGGGACGGGGAGCACAGTGAGGGGGGACGGGGGAGCACAGTGAGGGGGGCGGGGAGCAGAGGGACGGGGAGCAGAGTTGAGGGGGGGCGGGGGAGCAGAGGGAGGGGGACGGGGGAGCAGAGTGAGGGGGACGGGGGAGCAGAGTGCGGGGAGCAGAGTGCGGGGGAGCAGAGTTGAGGGGGGGCGGGGGAGCAGAGTTGAGGGGGGGCGGGGGAGCAGTGAGGGGGGACGGGGAGCACAGTGAGGGGGGCGGGGGAGCAGAGGGACGGGGAGCAGAGGGACGGGGAGCAGAGGGAGGGGGACGGGGGAGCAGAGTGAGGGGGACGGGGGAGCAGAGTGCGGGGGAGCACAGTGAGGGGGGCGGGGGAGCAGAGTGAGGGGGACGGGGGAGCAGAGTGCGGGGGAGCAGAGTTGAGGGGGGGCGGGGGAGCAGAGTTGAGGGGGGACGGGGAGCAGAGTTGAGGGGGGACGGGGGAGCAGAGTTGAGGGGGGCGGGGAGCAGAGTGAGGGGGACGGGGGAGCAGAGGGAGGGGGACGGGGGAGCAGTGAGGGGGACGGGGGAGCAGAGTTGAGGGGGGGCGGGGAGCAGAGTTGAGGGGGACGGGGGAGCAGAGTTGAGGGGGGCGGGGAGCAGAGTGAGGGGGACGGGGAAGCAGTGAGGGGGGGGGCGGGGAGCAGAGGGAGGGGGGACGGGGAGCAGAGTTGAGGGGGGACGGGGAGCAGAGTGAGGGGGAGCAGAGTGAGGGGGACGGGGGAGCAGTGAGGGGACGGGGGAGCAGAGTTGAGGGGGGACGGGGAGCAGAGTTGAGGGGGGGCGGGGAGCAGAGTTGAGGGGGGGCGGGGAGCAGAGTGAGGGGGGGACGGGAAGCAGAGTGAGGGGGGACGGGGGAGCAGAGTTGAGGGGGGCGGGGGAGCAGAGGGACGGGGAGCAGAGTTGAGGGGGGGGCGGGGGAGCAGTGAGGGGGGACGGGGAGCACAGTGAGGGGGGACGGGGGAGCACAGTGAGGGGGGCGGGGGAGCAGAGGGACGGGGAGCAGAGTTGAGGGGGGGCGGGGGAGCAGAGGGAGGGGGACGGGGGAGCAGAGTTGAGGGGGACGGGGGAGCAGAGTGCGGGGGGAGCAGAGTGCGGGGGAGCAGAGTTGAGGGGGGGCGGGGGAGCAGAGTTGAGGGGGGGCGGGGGAGCAGTGAGGGGGGACGGGGAGCACAGTGAGGGGGGACGGGGGAGCACAGTGAGGGGGGCGGGGGAGCAGAGGGACGGGGAGCAGAGGGAGGGGGACGGGGGAGCAGAGTGAGGGGGACGGGGGAGCAGAGTGCGGGGGAGCAGAGTTGAGGGGGGGCGGGGGGAGCAGAGTTGAGGGGGGACGGGGAGCAGAGTTGAGGGGGGACGGGGGAGCAGAGTTGAGGGGGGCGGGGAGCAGAGTGAGGGGGACGGGGGAGCAGAGGGAGGGGGACGGGGGAGCAGTGAGGGGGACGGGGGAGCAGAGTTGAGGGGGGGCGGGGAGCAGAGTTGAGGGGGGGACGGGGGAGCAGAGTTGAGGGGGGCGGGGAGCAGAGTGAGGGGGACGGGGAAGCAGTGAGGGGGGGGCGGGGGAGCAGAGGGAGGGGGGACGGGGAGCAGAGTTGAGGGGGGGCGGGGAGCAGAGGGACGGGGAGCAGAGTTGAGGGGGGCGGGGGGAGCAGAGGGACGGGGAGCAGAGTTGAGGGGGGGGCGGGGGAGCAGTGAGGGGGGACGGGGAGCACAGTGAGGGGGGACGGGGGAGCACAGTGAGGGGGGCGGGGGAGCAGAGGGACGGGGAGCAGAGTTGAGGGGGGGCGGGGGAGCAGAGGGAGGGGGACGGGGGAGCAGAGGGAGGGGGAGCAGTGAGGGGGGGACGGGGGAGCAGAGTGAGGGGGGACGGGGAGCACAGTGAGGGGGGACGGGGGAGCACAGTGAGGGGGACGGGGGAGCAGAGTTGAGGGGGGAGCAGAGTGAGGGGGAGCAGAGTGAGGGGGACGGGGGAGCAGGGAGGGGGGGATGGGGGAGCAGAGTGAGGGGGAGCAGAGTGAGGGGGACGGGGGAGCAGAGTGAGGGGGGGCGGGGGAGCAGAGGGAGGGGGAGCAGAGTTGAGGGGGGACGGGGGAGCAGAGTGAGGGGGAGCAGAGTGAGGGGGAGCAGAGTGCAGGGGAGCAGAGTGAGGGGGACGGGGGAGCAGAGTGAGGGGGACGGGGGAGCAGAGTTGAGGGGGACGGGGGAGCAGAGTTGAGGGGGGGCGGGGGAGCAGAGGGAGGGGGGACGGGGAGCAGAGTTGAGGGGGGACGGGGAGCAGAGTTGAGGGGGGGCGGGGAGCAGAGGGAGGGGGAGCAGAGGGAAGGGGAGCAGAGTTGAGGGGGGACGGGGGAGCAGAGTTGAGGGGGACGGGGGGGAGCAGAGTGAGGGGGACGGGGGAGCAGAGGGAGGGGGACGGGGGAGCAGAGGGAGGGGGGATGGGGGAGCAGTGAGGGGGGACGGGGAGCAGAGGGAGGGGGGACGGGGGAGCAGAGTTGAGGGGGGACGGGGAGCAGAGTTGAGGGGGAGCAGAGTGAGGGGGGACGGGGAGCAGAGGGAGGGGGGACGGGGAGCAGAGGGAGGGGGGATGGGGGAGCAGTGAGGGGGGACGGGAAGCAGAGTGAGGGGGACGGGGGAGCAGAGTTGAGGGGGGGCGGGGAGCAGAGTTGAGGGGGGACGGGGAGCAGAGTGAGGGGGGACGGGAAGCAGAGTGAGGGGGACGGGGGAGCAGAGTGAGGGGGACGGGGGAGCAGTGAGGGGGGACGGGGAGCACAGTGAGGGGGACGGGGGGAGCAGAGTTGAGGGGGGACGGGGAGCAGAGGGAGGGGGGACGGGGGAGCAGAGTGAGGGGGACGGGGGAGCAGAGGGAGGGGGGATGGGGAGCAGAGTTGAGGGGGGGGGGGAGCAGAGTGCGGGGGAGCAGAGTTGAGGGGGAGCAGAGTGAGGGGGGACGGGGGAGCAGTGAGGGGGGACGGGGGAGCAGAGTGAGGGGGACGGGGGAGCAGAGGGAGGGGGGATGGGGAGCAGAGTTGAGGGGGGGGGGGGAGCAGAGTGCGGGGGAGCAGAGTGAGGGGGACGGGGGAGCAGTGAGGGGGGACGGGGAGCAGAGGGAGGGGGGACGGGGAGCAGAGTGAGGGGGGACGGGGGAGCAGTGAGGGGGGACGGGGGAGCAGAGTGCGGGGGAGCAGAGTGAGGGGGACGGGGGAGATGTGAGGGGGGGCGGGGAGCAGAGGGAGGGGGAGCAGAGGGAAGGGGAGCAGAGTTGAGGGGGGACGGGGAGCAGAGGGAGGGGGGACGGGGAGCAGAGTTGAGGGGGGACGGGGAGCAGAGGGAGGGGGGGACGGGGGAGCAGAGTGAGGGGGGGGGGGAGCAGAGGGAGGGGGGACGGGGGAGCAGAGTTGAGGGGGGGCGGGGAGCAGAGTTGAGGGGGGACGGGGAGCAGAGTGAGGGGGAGCAGAGTGAGGGGGACGGGGGAGCAGTGAGGGGGACGGGGGAGCAGAGTTGAGGGGGGACGGGGAGCAGAGTTGAGGGGGGGCGGGGAGCAGAGTTGAGGGGGGGCGGGGGAGCAGAGTGAGGGGGACGGGAAGCAGAGTGAGGGGGACGGGGGGAGCAGAGTGAGGGGGGACGGGGGAGCAGAGGGAGGGGGACGGGGGAGCAGAGTGAGGGGGGCGGGGGAGCAGAGGGACGGGGAGCAGAGTGAGGGGGACGGGGGAGCAGAGTGAGGGGGGCGGGGGAGCAGAGTGAGGGGGGACGGGGGAGCAGAGTTGAGGGGGGACGGGGAGCAGAGGGAGGGGGGACGGGAAGCAGAGTGAGGGGGGGACGGGAAGCAGAGTGAGGGGGACGGGGGAGCAGAGTGAGGGGGGACGGGGGAGCAGAGGGAGGGGGGACGGGGAGCAGAGGGAGGGGGGACGGGGGAGCAGAGTGAGGGGGACGGGGGAGCAGAGGGAGGGGGGATGGGGAGCAGAGTTGAGGGGGGGGGGAGCAGAGGGAGGGGGGACGGGGGAGCAGTGAGGGGGGACGGGGAGCAGAGGGAGGGGGGATGGGGGAGCAGAGTGAGGGGGGGCGGGGGAGCAGAGTTGAGGGGGGACGGGGAGCAGAGTGAGGGGGAGCAGAGTGAGGGGGACGGGGGAGCAGTGAGGGGGACGGGGGAGCAGAGTTGAGGGGGGCGGGGGAGCAGAGTGAGGGGGGCGGGGGAGCAGAGGGACGGGGAGCAGAGTGAGGGGGACGGGGGAGCAGAGTGAGGGGGACGGGGGAGCAGAGTGAGGGGGGCGGGGGAGCAGAGGGAGGGGGGCGGGGGAGCAGAGAGGGGGGACGGGGAGCAGAGTGAGGGGGACGGGGAGCAGAGTGAGGGGGACGGGGGAGCAGTGAGGGGGGACGGGGAGCAGAGTGAGGGGGACGGGGGAGCAGAGTGCGGGGGAGCAGAGTGAGGGGGACGGGGAGCAGAGGGAGGGGGGACGGGGAGCAGAGGGAGGGGGGACGGGGAGCAGAGGGAGGGGGGACGGGGGAGCAGAGTGAGGGGGAGCAGAGTGAGGGGGGACGGGGGAGCAGAGTGAGGGGGAGCAGAGTGAGGGGGGACGGGGGAGCAGAGTGAGGGGGAGCAGAGTGAGGGGGGACGGGGGAGCAGAGTGAGGGGGGACGGGGGAGCAGTGAGGGGGGACGGGGGAGCAGTGAGGGGGGACGGGGGAGCACAGTGAGGGGGACGGGGGAGCAGAGTGCGGGGGAGCAGAGTGAGGGGGACGGGGGAGATGTGAGGGGGGGCGGGGAGCAGAGGAGGGGGACAGAGGGCAGTGTGCCTGGAGGCAGAGGGGCATTTTTGCATACACCACAGAAATACTTATTACGATTTTTTTGACCCAACTACTAAAACAGGACTGCTCAGTAATTATTTTGGAGGGGTGCCTTGAAAATATTTGGAGACTCTACGGGTGACGCGAACTGCAAAAGTTTGGGAACCACTGCTCTATACCAAAACAGACTCATATCTCCTTTTTGGATTATAAATGTATTTTACTGTCAATACACACTCTGTGAAAAACACCAGTGAATAAATCTGGACAGTATTTCTTTCACTACCAGAAAAATCATTGTAGTGTCCATGTCCACATTAATGTTACAGACCCACATAGAACAACATGTCATGTTACATAGGGATCCTTCTAATGCATTCACCGGCAGACAGGTGTCACGTGGATCTGTCCCAGACCCCCGGCCTTGATGAAACAAATCCTCTCCTCAAGTAAAGAGATCTAAAGTCACCTATGGGTTAAACCAATGAGCATTATTTAAAGTTTGGATTAAAATGATGAAGATGAAGGCAATTTAAAGTTTAATTAATTATTCCTCCATCAAGGGTATCTCAAGGTCCTTTTCTTTTAGGATTTTAATTAGTGCGGTTGTCTCGAGTGTGTGAAAAAAGTTCACTTGTAATTATTGTGTTTTTTTCCTCCTTGTTTTCGTTAATTGTTGTTGTTTGAGAGAAGCTTGTATTTTCCCTAATTAATGTCTGAAATGCTTCATGTTGCTGTGATTTCATTGCACAGCCTTTATGTCCCTAATCCCCAGAGTTCCTTCATCTGTAAATCGGATGAGAGAATGGAGAAAGGAAATCAGGGGATCTTATGCCGGCGCAGACTCCATGACGAGCTATTATGCAGCATGGGGTAGAGTTTGAGATTGTCCGCAAACTTTATGTCACTGAACAAGGGAACTATTACATTCTGACACTAAATGGACTAATGTAAATATGTGAGGTGTTCTAGTCTGCCTTTATACTTCCAGCCCAATCTACCAGTCCCCAACTTCAAAGCCATGACGGATGGTTAGTATAATCGGGGCCCAACATCACAGGATGCGAGATCAGGGTAGCGTCACATTGACACAAAGTAAACAAATGTGAGAAATATTGTAGCCTCACTTCTCGTTTCATTTTGTTTTTGCTCATTCACCTGGCCATCCTCTCCAGGGGCCACGGGTGGTGACATTCTGTGAGGGTGCTGGGGCCACGATTGCAGCAAGTTTCAGCCAGAGGCTGCATCCCAGAGAAACTCCTCTCGGTATATGCGTGGTATAATTGTCGTTTACCAATAATCATTGTCGATGCGATTTGTGTGGTTTCGGCTCACAAAGCGATTTATTAGCAAAAGAATAGCAATTAAATAAAAAGTACAGTCAATACATACGCTGCACCCTGTTGCGCACTGCTGGATCCAGCTTACAGTCATTCAATCCTGAGACTATAAGCAGATTCCAGTGGAGATGTATTTAAGGTAACACCAAATGTATATACAATACAAATGGAGTTCAGGCTCCAGGACAGTCCAGTATAATATAGTTCATAGGGCAGTTCAAACTACACCCGCCAAGGGTGGGTCAGCTCTCCAATCAGATGCATACTAATCTTCCCGCCGAAAGCTAGTTCAAACTGGTCTATTTACATTACACACACTACCATTCTGATCACCAATTCCCTATATTTTATAACGAACATACACGAAGTGCGATCTTATAGCTGATGGAACCGGATCACTAAGGATAAATAGGGGATTAGAATGACACCAAACATGATATGTTTCCTGTAACCTGAACCTTAGATCTCAATAAAGGGCTTCTTACCATTATTATATAAAACTTTAAATTCAATAACATCTGCTCATAAACTACGGTGGGTTGAAACCATTATAAAAATGAACTATGTACAAGTGAATGTATAAGTGTATGCGTGTTATTTATCGTGCGATTGCGTCATGACACGTGGCGCACTGATCACAATCGCACGGTAAAACAATATTAATCAATATACTTGCTTTCATCCAATTATTTGACTTTGACAGTGTGATTGTAGAATCCGCAGTACGGTAAGCCACATTTAGGGGTGTACTAGGTTTATTAAAACCGTCCTGTTCATTATGCATAGCTGCAAACACAGTGATGCATAATGAAGCACAGCTGTAATTCACCATGCTGCAGCTGTTCTGGGAGCCCCGATGAAGTCCCCCCTCCAGCATAAAGTACCGGCAGCCTAGAGCCGCCGGTGATTGAGAGAGTGCTCTGCACATGCGCATCCACGGGTGCGGGATCCAGCAAAGCTTCACATGGATTCCATAGAAAATTACAGGAAACACCAACCTGAGATGGCATTACCTTCATCATCACTATTTATTTATATAGAGCCACTGATTCCGCAGCGCTGTACAGAGAACTCATTCACATCATTCCCTGCCCCATTGGTGCTTACAGTCTAAATTCCCTAATATACACACACACACACACACACAGAGAGACACAAGGGTCAATTTTGATATCAGCCAATTAACCTACTAGTATGTTTTTGTAGTATGTTTTTGCGAAAAGCAGAGCTTAATGAATTGCAGAACTTCGCAGTCCTCATAGTAATCTATGGCTCTTCGTTAAAAAATGTTACCTGGGTTATGGCAGGTGAAACATTTCATTTCTCCTGCCATAAACCCTTCATAAATTGTGCGATGATCATTTTACATTTTCATGACTGATCGACACTTTAATACTGTCGAAGTCAGCAAATTGCTCGATTTTAATTGAAATGACTTTATCCAAACTTGGTTGTCTGTCTGAAAAGATGCGTACGGTACGCTACGGCGTAAAAGGGCACGCTACTGCGTCGAAGGGCATACGCAGCTACAACATGTGGCAGCAACAGTATTTGGTCTTTTACCATACATTCGCACAAACACGCATACTTGTAAAATAGTACACATTAATGGTAGTTGCAACACATAGTCAGTTATGTCGAAATATAAGTTATAGTAGTATTTATGTGTTTAATGTGCATATATTATGTGAAATATATGGAACAGGTTGAAGGAATCATATCATGTGTGGTATCATAATAAACCTCTTAACATTTCCTACTGTTTGGTTCACTCTGCGAAGGAATCGCAGAGATCATTCATAATTCCCTAACTTGTGTATGCAAAGTAGTTCATAAGACTAAGGAATCTTGGCGGGAAGAGCAGAGCATACCCCCTGGAGAGATGACCCCCTCCTTTGGATTCCTTAGGATGAACTAGCCAATGATAGACAACCCCTTGGACCTTCCTGAAACCTGGACCAATAGAAGCAAGCTATACCATCTTCATTGTATTACCGTATTTCTGTGTGTATATAAGCAGCAGCTTCACATCTAGTGTTCAGACATCTTGTCCCCAGACTTCAGGATTGAATGACTGCACACTGGATCCAGAGCGCCTGCGATGAGTAACGGCTGTACTTATTATTATTCCGCTTGAATTATTCTGCTACTTTTTGAGAATAAATCTTTGTCGAACCTCGATTTGTGTTTCCAAAGCACAATCGTTATTCATTTGCAACAATACGCACATAACAATACATAGAGCCCTTAGTAAGAGGGGACATTTAGGGACATTCATTGCAATACTGTCCATACATCCATCATATCACAGCTTACTAAGAGGGTACCATAGCACGGGACTCGACAGATACCAAAGGAGGAAGATTATCAGAACAGAATGCTCAATAAAACCAAAAACACAGGTTTTATAATAAACTGAAGTGTCCAATTCTGAGTAATTTTAAACAAATCTTTTTTTAAAACGTTTTGTAATAATGTGTTTATAGACAGACACTGTTCACACTCTGGGGCCGGGATTTAGTAATCTATAATCTATAATAGATTTATCATTATATAACCTAGTACTTCGTCCGTACTGGATGTGTTTTATAGCTCAATGATGTTTACTTACCTATATTATTTTGGGAAAGAACTGAAGGAAGCACATTGTGTAAGGTTTCTCCCAGTGAGAGTCTGCAGGCAGAGATTTCACCAGTGCCATGAAAGACATGGATTTAGCATATTTATTTGAAATGTAATTTTTTTTTTACTTTAAATTCAAGGTTAATACTTCTCCAGAGGCAGCCTGGGAGTTTACTTTAGAAAAGTGTTCTGGGTATGTGAATATATCTATACAAACCTAATCAGCAAGGAAGCAGGCGTAAAAGTAATGTATATAATGGACAGTAGGAGAAGCACCGAGACAGAAATGGATGAGGTTGAAGTTTATATTAACTGTATAGAGGCAGATGGGCATATTTAGCACAAATTATAAATAAAAAATCCTATGTGATGATAATCCGATTGGTATTATACCCAATAGTCTATTACTATGTACCGGTTTCGTAGAACCGCCGATTCCCGTCACTTTTAATAAAATTGTCGTTTGAAGAAAATTACTTCAAAGGCAAAACCTGATGGGCTTCTGTCTCTAATAAAAGTCCTGTTTTAAAAAGTGACTTCACAGTGCCGGAAATCGGTGATTCTACGGAACAAGTAAATATACCCCTATGAATTCTGACAATTGTTATTCTCTGTGTAAAAAAGAAGACTTTTTGCAGATGCTACTAAACGACACATAACATGCCCCATAGCGGTTACCAACCCATCATTTCCCCTGTGTCCTCTGTGCTTCCATTTTTAATAAATTTTTGTATTTCATAATTTTAAATGTCAGTAAGTAATGCTGGTTGTCAGTAAGATTTTAACGTTTACATTCCTCTTCCTCCCGGCATTTATCATACTGAGGTATAAAGAAGAAAATGAGTGTTATTGAGCTTCCTTGACATTTGCATGTTCTCAAAGCTTTAGACACTTGGCCAAATTTTAACCCAATGACAGCAGCGCTCAGGACGAGAGGTTAAAGCGCGACGTGGTTTCTGCTTTACACACGATAAATTATTTCAGTTAGGAACCATTAAACGCTGCGCTGTAAACGTGCAGTGAGAAGGGTTGCAGAGACCCTGATCATTTCAGGTCTTGCTCTCAGCTGTAAGGGCTCATTCGCACAAGTGGTGAAAAACAGCGCCTGTTAAAAGCGAGGACACAGTACAGGTTTTTGTCCATGCTACTAACAAGGCGTTAGAAGCATAATATGCTATCAGCGCTCTCATAGACCTACATTATATTGTACAAAGCCTAAACACTTCTGAACACTAGGTAAGATCACATGGACACAAAGCAGTTGCCAGTCAGAAAGTGTGTTTACAGATCCCATTCTGTTTACAAGGCTTCCTGAATGTGTAAATATTAATGCCTGTGTGGACGAGCCATAAAAGGAGCACAAAAATGAATGCAATTAAAGTATCATATTAATCAAAAAGTGTAAAGTATCATATTAAAGTGTGTTTCTATCATAGGCAAACCAAGGGGGGTCTAGTGTCTGGAAACCCCCCATCCAAGCCTGGGGCACTGTATAATTGAGGTGGCTGGACCCAGCCCCTTCGTCACACGGCTCTGCTTGAAAAGGGAGAGCTGCGTACACCTAACAGTAGTCCACGCAGCATTGCCCATGTATATTATAGGGATAGGAAGAGTTGGAGAGCAGCCAATCCCTGTCTAAAATTATAGCCACCCCCCCCCCCCCATGCATGCTGGACACGCCCACTGGTGGCATGGTGTGTAAACCTCCCTCTGCAAATCCTGCGTTTGCCCCTGTTTATGTGTAATGTCCCCCAGGCCTGTGATAGACGATGCCTATGTGGTTTATTCTAAACTGGGCAGAAAACATATGTAGAAGAAACATTTTTCCCAGATACTATTGCTGGAGGCCCTCAAACTGCATCAGCTTCATTCCAGTCCTCCGACCAGAGAAACTTTACACTAATATTGTATAATGGTAGAAGCCATGTGCTATAGTCCTCTGATATATAACACAGTTAATAATCAGATGCAAGGATTTCAGTAATACAGTATATCGCATTCAATTTATATATATTTTTCCTCAAATTCCATGTCCTACTTTAACATCATTTCCTCCGTCTTGAAACGCTGCTCAGTAATATGTATCAGTGTCCTCCAATTACAGTACTAAGTGGGCACATGGAAGTGTTTAGCATATTCTGTATGATACCAATTTACATATATTTATTGCTTGTTAAGACGTTGCTATATTTAGACAATAATCGGCCTCTCTGGGGCTGCTGAGGACACGCTCTTCCTGCATGTTCGAAGGGCCCAGTCTAATTCCTGGGCCTTGCACTTACTATACATATATTACAATATTAACGTAATGTATATTCAAACAGACCATATTAAATTGCAATTAGAAAGTGATAAGGAAAAGACACAGGGGCACATTTATCAAAACTCGCAGAATATGAAAAATAGTTTTCAATCCTTATTGCATTGATAAGGATTGAACGGTTTCTCATATTTATTAAAAAAGCAACACAGTAACAGCAGTTCCGAAAAACTGCTGTTCCTGTGAAGTGGAAATCATACTTACCACGGTCTCTTCGGTTCTGAAGCAGCATGCGATGAACTGGGCTCCTCTTCTGACTCCAGTGCGCATGCGCCGAGTTAAACCCTCGGGCATGCGCACAGACATCTCTGCAACAGAGAGAGGGCGGTGAGTGACAGGGAGGGATCATGTGATCCCTCCACACATGCGCTGTTCTCAGCTCTGCTCTTCGGAGCAGAGCTGACAGCACTGAAACTTTTCATTAATGATAATGTACATCAGCTGAAGCTGGCATGCATTATCATGTTTGAAAAGTTAATTACATTCATTGTTAAATAGCGTTACTGAGCACTCCCCATACATTGTTATGGGGAGTGCTCAGTAAAACGATATGAGATGCAGAATATGAAAAATCATAGATATCTGCTGCTTTGCGAGTTTTGATAAATGACGGCTTTAAAGAACTTGGGGGCACAGACAGTCCACACGGTGCCAGTCCACCTGTCTCTGTGCAGTGCTCCGCTCTCTGCGGATGCACAGAAGAGCTCACCGGTCTTTAACCAAAGTTTTGATAAGGGGCCCAGCTATCGCCAGAACAGCAGATCATGTTCTGTGTACAATGGATTGGTGCAGCTACCAAGGCTTGTATAGAACAACACAGCAACTTATAATTAAATTCCGGGGCTGGCATGCAGAGTGAAGAGCGATGGATGATTGCCCCTCCATTTCCTGTGGCATTGAAGCCATGCATCCACGTGTTTCTGAATGAAGAGAGTCATTATCCCAGGATGCTGGTAAAGAGCCAGTACAGTGCTTGGATGTCAGACTGATGAAAGGATTGCTATACACATGAAATTGTTCAGTCAGCAGCTGACACTCTGCCCCTCAGAGGTGGCTGCACCTGCGGTGTCTTCTGTGCCCTGATTACACACTCAGACCTCCTGGCAATACACTTTCAATATGCAATCAGACAGAATTGGCATCCCAGTGTGAGGCTCTCATCAATCAGCTGGAGAGTCATGTAACACAAAGCACAGGGTACGATGCTTCCAGTAACCTTCTGTGCGCTGGAGGAATACAATGTGCCCTGCAGCAGAGATGTCTTGGTGTGACTGTACCTCCAGCACATCAGGACACAGGTCACAGGTCACCGGTCCAGTGTCAGATCCAGGTGTTCAGTCTGTAATGTGAAGACCATGTCATTGGTGGGTAATAAAATAGGGTCACCAGCATCAATCTGGATTATTTCAAGTCTAGGATTACAAATCCTTTACCCACCTTATTTAGATATTATGGGGTCTATTTATTAAACTGCGTTCAGCCAAAAAAACTGGAGAAAACAGGTGCTCGAGAATGGCCATCGCAGCTCTTCTTTATCAAGGGGTTAAAGCCGGAGAACTCTGCGATAGGTTAACCCAGGCAGGATCTGTCTAACGCTGGTCACTGCAGTCCCCATGGACCTCTATGGGGACTGCGATGTGACCCAATTTGAACAAGCGGTGAAAAAAAACCTCTGCTTTTCTACGCCAGCCTTAAAAAACAAACTCCATCTCTTATCAGCGGAGTCCACTGGAGAAGATGTGTGGAACCATCGTCCAATCCCATCGATATGTATATGCACGCCCATAGCCACACAGGTCGCTCATCTAATGCGGAGAAGGAGTGTTTAGCTAGTTTGGGAGAGGGAGGGTTTCACCAAGGCTAACAATGAGCCCTGACATGGTAAATAGAAGCAGCAGCGATACAAGCTGATACTTACTGCCGCCCACAAGCCACCAATAGACCCCTGAGCCTGAATCATCTGTGCACAGATTTCTACATGTCATCAATATAGACAACCCCTGGAACACAGATTGGGGATTTTAAAGGGCCCATTGGACGCTTCAGCACTGGAGCTATTTGCCAGCAGCATCCTCCAACTCCATTCATAAATATACAAGGAAACAGCCCGAGAAACTGCAGCAAGGGAATATATAGATTTTGCAGATTAAAGCGACTGCTATTACTTGTCATATAGATTAAATTAACTGTACAAAAATACAGTTGCTCAGTGATCCCTTATTAATGAGCGGTGTCGGTCTAAGGGGTAAGGGTTATTTTCATTATAGTTTTATTGCTAGGACCAACAAATTAGACACATTTAAGTGCAGTCGGCTTATGTGTATTTTGTGCAAATTGGGTAATAAGGATCTCGGTTTCATCTCTGTGCGGCCTTTAATTCAGTTGGTTTTCACTCACCGAGTGCTGCGGGGAATTTTGTTCTCCTAATACAATTGTGAATATAGTGTTGTCACATATCCCAGTTTACAGAACTATAGAAGTGGCACTATACATTTATCAATATACCCGAAATAAGGACCTGGGTGGCTCAGTAACATGTGGGTTCCTCTTATTCTTTCTTAAATGATTTGTCCAGGCATATCTCCCAACTGTCCGGATTTCAGTGGAATTGTCCCAATTTTAGGACTCTGCCGGAGCTCTTTGTCCCAGCGTTTCACAGCTGTTCTGCATCACAAAGCAGCTGTGACCAGATGCCGACTACTGACTGGTGCCCGCAGTGTGAGCTGCGAAGGACACTCCGCATCAGGCATGCCCCCAATCTGACGTGGTCACACCCCAGTCCCGATTCCGAGTGTGACTATTGAGCTGAGGAGCGATTCACGATTTTTATCTATTTTTTTCAGCTTAAAATAAATGTTCTCTACTTTTTTTTCTTTAGGGCTCGTTTACATTTATGTGCTGGGAAAATGGGTAAACACACAAGACGGCTAACACTTTACACACCTGACAATTAGTACAGAACTGCTCAGACAATTTCTCCTATTGCGCACACCACTCAACTTGTGAGCTGGAGAGATCAGCTGACATTAATAGGTTAGTTACCTTTTTTTAACCAGATACCTTTTTTTAACCAGAAGACAGCATAAAAGGTAACAAGAATAAATTTAACCATTTCCCTTTTAATTGTGCGTTTGTGCACCAAGACTGTTTTAATGATCGGTCTCCTGTATAAGATATTTATTGCAGGTAAAGTATCCGGTCACCCAGACGACTGCAGCTGCTGGAGAAGCGACACAAGTGTATAAAGCCCAGGCGGTGTTATTTTATTCCTCATTGCTGTCTGCAGATTAATATTGCTCTAACCAATAGTTGCATCCTCTGTATATGATCAGTCTATGAAGCCTAGCCATATAGTGGCAAGTAAATACCAAAAGAGGCATCCAATCTGCCGAATAAACATTTTTCACAGCCACCTGGGCAAAAAATATGTTGTCAGTTACATAGCGCAGAGTGGATATCCCACTTCAACAACCAGTCTAGTTCAACATCCTAAGGGGCACATTTATCATTATTCACATAAGGATTGAAAACTACTTTTCACTTTATCGCAATGATAAGGATTGAACTACTTCTCACATTTATGTACAGCCCTGCACAGAAACAGCAGTTCCGAAAAACTGCTGTTTCGGTGATAAAAAAAAATCATACTTACCCCCCTCTTCGGAAGCGCTGTCTTCGGGTCTTCTCTTCACTCTTCAATTGCGCATGTCCAGTTCCAAGAACTGGACATGCGCACACAGATCCCCTCTCTGTCTCTGCAACGATAGTTGCAGAGAGAGAGCTGAGTGACAGGGAGGGATCATGTGATCCCTCCACACATGCGCTGTCCAGCTCTGCTCTTCGGAGCAGAGCTGACAGCATTAGATTTCTTCAATTCGGATGATGTACGCCAGCTGCAGCTGGTACATTAACATGACAAGTTCCCGAAAAAAGTGTTTTTTCGGGACTTGTTAGATTGCGGTCAGGAGCAGTCACCATTCTGTTGAATGGTGACTGCTCCCAAAAACGAAGAGGAATGCAAAGCAGCAGATATCCATGATATCTGCTGCGATGCCCCCTTAATAAATTTGCGGAGGACACTGTGGGACCTTAATGACCCGTTAAAAGCACTATCGTGCTTTATTAAATATGCCCCCAAGAATGTTACATTTTTCTGTCATTTGCCTTAATACTTTGGCCACCGGGGGCGCTGTTACATTGTAATCTATGGGTGAATCGAAGGGAGCCTAATGTTATAGAGAACTTCTGTGTACAGTGCGATTTGTGCCTTTACATTTTCGTGAGCATATCTGGAAAGAGAAATCATACTTATGGATTGGGAATGGTTTGCCTTATTTTTTTGTGGTTATAATTATCAGAAGGAAATTCTTGTATGGAGGCACATGAACATGTGGCATTTTTCTGATGGAAATTCCTCTGTGTTGCAGACGCAGTTGCGGGACGGAAAGCGGGAGAGTATAATCAGCACTCTCTTTGTGTCATCATCCGACATCGAGAACGGACAGAGCATCACATGTCGGGCCACAAATAAGGCTGTTCCCAGTGGAAAGGACACGACGGTCACCATCAACATCCAGCGTGAGTCATGACTGGTCTTTGGGTGTTGGGCACTGCAGACCTGTGGTTTCTAATTATGTATGTAATGTATAATTATATTATTATACATATATTTACTGGTGGTTGCTAAAGATGAGTGTAAGAAGAAGGGGTGTAAGAAGGGGTTTTGGTTACACTCCTATCCAACACAGGACGTACCCACAGTGCCCGGTGAGAACCTCACCCCTTGGATTGACTGCTAAGATCATTTGCCCATTATGCTGGTATTCAGGATACCTCTATACCAGTGTTGGCTAACCTGTGCCTCTCCAGGTGTTGTGAAACTACAAGTCCCAATATGCTTTGCCAATATATAGCAGCTTATTGCTGGAAGGGTATGCTGGGACTTGTAGTTTCACAACACCTGGAGTGTCACAGGTTAGCCAACACTGCTCTATAATAACACTGCATGATGTATTTCCTGCTACTTGTGTCTAGGATTCCATCTTAAGGATCAATTTTAACGTTCAATTATATTTTATAAAACCTTATTTTTGTACAATATTTTAAAGAGGTTTTTTTTGTATTTCTCTGGTGAGCAAAACTGTGAGGTCTGATCCCTGGAACACCCACCATTACTAGAACACAGACGGCCAAGCTATGACCCCTCATATCTATAGGTAGATTATCAGTGTCGTCTACCAGCCTGTACATAGACCATATTAACAGCCTGAGTCTATGTCTAAGGGACTAGCATTCTGCTACATGATGGGAAGGATGTGCCATTAGCCCTCATTACATTACAATACATATTACGGTCTATTTCCTAATGTACAACAGCAGAAACATTCCTGCTATAAACATATGAGCACACGGTCTAACCTGACCACCAGTTACATACAATATCTCTACTTCATGTACATACGTGCCCACTCTGGTGTTACTAGTTTGTGCCTTTATATTACTGTGTTTCTGAAAATAAAACCTGGTTTGAAGAGATTGGTGTCTTACGTCAGATGAGGAGAGATACAGGATAAACTCAAAGACTTTTCCTGGTCCCTGATTAAGGATTTATTAGTTGTGATCTTGAAAAGCCATTAAGCAGATATTAAACTGTAAAGAACGCTGTAACAGGGCAGGCTGATAACCTGGATAAGCACTTTGCCTTTATTACTCTCCACTATGGTTTATTAAAGTGAGTGCGACTACTGCCCACCCTCCGTCAGCACCATAAGCCGGGGGAACCATTTTCCTTCCATTCAGCAAACACAGAAGCGAAAGGGACATAGGTGCTGACAAGTCCCACAGAACGTTCTACTAAAACTCAACTTTATCAGAAAGAAAAAATGTATTAAATCTACGTATCAGTCTTGATATTTTCATAAATCGAATATAGTTTTCATTTTAATAAAGTCCTGGGGCTAGATTTACTAAGCTGCGGGTTTGAAAAAGTAGGGATGTTGCCTATAGCAACCAGATTCTAGCTTTCATTTATTTAGTACCTTCTACAAAATGACAAATAGAATCTGATTGTTTGCTATAGGCAACATCCCCACTTTTTTAAATCCGCAGCTTAGTAAATCTAGCCCCTAATCTATAACCTAAATCAACACATTAGCCAATCATCTGTGATCCCGATACCAGTGTACATATAATACGATAACCTAGATTGTACAAGGTCACTTGGCATAATTAACAGGTCACTGCGCTGAGATTTGACATTTCAATGTAATAATGGACGGATAGACAGTATTTTAGCAGGAAATAAGCAGTAAGATACCCTTTAGCTCGGTAGGGTTACCGGTAAGATGGAGATATAATAGGTCCTGGCCTGATTATATGTATCGGTGTCACTGCAGGGTGACAAAGCAGCTTTGTGCTGGGAGACCATTATCTGTCCCCTCTCGCCATGGGGGCACAGTGACACAAAGCAGAATGGACCCATGTCCAATTAACGGTGTCAGGATTGCAGCAGGGTGACTGGGACGCATCCTGCAGTAAGAGGCCCGGAACCTCTACGTTTTGCATCCTTATCTCTGAATATTCTGAATTCCTTTTCGAAACCTACATGTAACAATGGTATTTATAGCAGCGTTTTTACTAATAAGTAATGGCACAGGAATTGTCAGGCATTAAATAGCATCTTCTTTTCGGGACATACTAATTGGATGGATGAAAGAGGCAACAGCTATCGGAAGACTTTGAAATGAGATTTCGAATAAAGATCTTGCTCGCTCGGCATTGCTTACGTGGAAAAGCAATTAAAAATGCTATTAACGGCTACGAACTGCATCTGGAACGGAAGAACACACGTTGGAAAATAATTATAATTAACCCTATTTTTCCTGGCAAATATTTAGACCTAATACTGTGGTCTCCTGGATATAACGAGTAATCCAGCTAAAGCTTTCATAGGCTTATTAACCATTATTAGAACTGGCTGTTTTCTATCATTAATTAAACTGCCATGTTATAGATCCACTGATCCGCTAAACCTAAGATACAAAAGTTCTTTATATAGTGACTATTAACAATATCTGGAGACATTTCAGATAAATGAAGGTTACTGAAGGAAGCTGTAACAGAGTGCAGTAACTTATCTGAGTACAAGAATATCACATTCAACATTAAAAAGAGCCAGCCTTTTTGTATTGATTATTTATATTAATATTCAGTGTTTGTTTTATATCCTGGCCTGTATTATAATAAGCAAAGTTAACCCTTACCCCTCAGCTCCCCAATAATACTTTGTGGCAATATGGATAATTTTCTAATAAACATTCTATCAATAGACACCAAGGGGGCATATTCAACTGATGGCGAGATCGCCGAAATACCCGCGCTCGAACAATATTACCGTTAATATGGTAATATTCCGCTGAATTTCAGCTCGCAGCTCCCTGAGCTGCGAGCTAAAATACAGCGAGTAAATTACGGTATTAACGCGCAATATTACTGTTTTAACGGTAATATTTTTAGAGCGCGGGATTTTCGGCGATCTCTCCATCAATTGAATATGCCCCTGAACAGCAGAGAGATCTTGCACTGCTCACTGTTACATATAATAGTGATTCTGTAACAGCATTAGATGATGGAAGGGTCTAATTTGTGTTCCGATTTGGCTTTTTGCAATGTTGGAAGACGATTACATGATACTATGTAACAGATTGCATTATCCAACCGAACCACGACCAGATCCACATAAACTATGACCGGACCCGCACAAACCACACCCACATTACCGCCAACCCAGGTCCTTTGTAAAACAAAGGGGTATATTTACTAAATAGATTCTGCTGTCTTTTTGTAGAAAGTACTAAATAAATAACTAGAATCTGATTGCTTGCTATAGGCAACATCTCCACTTTTTCAAACCTGCAGTTTAGGGTATATTTACTAAAGTCATCATTTAAAAATAAAAAAAGTGTCCTAAAAATGATGTAAAGCAAAAATCCAATGGAGAATCTGGCATAAATCAGAATTACAATTAAAACAAAATCCAAATTTCCGAGGAAAAAAAATCTTAGATCATTTTAATTGAATGGAATTGAAAAGTATATACTGGCAGAGCAGACCTGGGTCCAGCATCGTAAACAGCCCGATGACCGGCTATTACTCAACTCCATCTGCTCCACACTCCGACCCGTGTCCAGTTGGAGGACGCCTAGATCCCAGTCACACATTGTAACCGTGTAACACGGTCTAGTCCAGAAGTCCTTACACCACAGGTGAGACAACATGGAATGATCTGAGGATCTCCTTGGTGCAGTCACAGAAACTAATCCAATTGGCTGGAATTAGCAAAGCACAAGCTCAGCTCTTTATACAATAACACTACAGATTATTATTGGTGTCCATATCCCGGAGTGATGCCGCAGCACTCTCCTCCTGCATCATCTGATGTTTTATTTGCCTTCATTATAAGCGCTTTGTATGACAGGGTCACAAGGTGTGGGAGCTCAATACATACCTGCACCCCCCACCCACTGCTCAACAAGTAGCTGCACCCGACACATAGCAAGTGATCATGTTTAGTTCATTATATCACAATGTACAGTACACACTACAAAATGTAGAGAAAAATACGTACGGTGTAAAAACAATTAAATTGTAAGTAACGTCACCCTTTGTCGTTGACATTGATACATATATATGAAAGCCTGAGCATTAAGTAAATTTACCTGACATAACTAAGGTGCTTATACCCAAATCTGCCATCATGCTGTCTGCTAACAGAGAGTGGGCATAACTTACACTAGCGGAGCTTGCAGCCAGAGCTCGTCTTACTGGCTAGTAATCTCCACGGTAGCAGAGCCAGTGATGTCACAGGGAGCGTAACTGAAATGATCTGCTTTGCAATAACACTTTTTTGGCCTGTATACAGACAATACAGTTAGAACATTACTCTAAAGATGTGACTTCTGCTGCATGTAAGGATAGAGAAGAATGTACTTAATCCCATCTTACTTTTTGACCGAACTGCAGTAAAACGTCAGTCTGTACTTTGTATTCTGTAGCCAGGCTTTATGTATGAAGGTTTTCTCAAGATAAAATAAAGGCACCACATAGCATATGAAAGCTGGCCGATATATACGTGACAATGCTGGAGTCTCTATATAGGAGATCACCCTGTTCTCTTCCACTCCTCATACACACAGACCAAACCTTTTACTTTATTACTTTCAGAGTGTAAGAAGCTTGTTTACATTGATTCATCTGACAGGTTCCCCTGTGCAGCAAAGTGTATTATGTACTTAATAAAGGTCTATAAAACTCCACTGTATTTTACCAAGTGATAACAATTTTTAAGTTGTCTGCGGCATTTCAAACTGAGAGGAAGCAAACGCTTGTCCGAAACGGTGCGTCTATAGGTCCGTTCGCTTACATTATTTTTTTGACTATCACCATCAAATCAAAGCATCAAAGCATAATGCAAGAACATGCATTAAACACTTTATGAAGCCTAACAGAGCACACACAGAGTGACAGACAAGCTTTGAGACTTGTAATGTGTGGACTGGGGGATTCTTAAACAGGAGCAGTGCTGTCACAGCAGCTCAGTAGACTGCAGTCTCAGTTTTTTACAGTGTGGTGTGAATACTGAACTATGTAATTAACCTCCATGCTTCATATATGAAGATATGAGTTGAGTTCTAGTTGTAATATAAACAAGTTTAATTGAATTGAACAAGTTTCATTTATGATTTCTACTTTTACACAGATATACAGAAATTAACAAGGTCTTGTGCAAGAATATCTTAGCTCTTGCATTGCAGTTAATTATTGTACTTCTATTTACAGATCCACCATTGGTCAATCTTACGGTGGAGCCGCAGCCCATACTGGAGGATAATGTGGTGAAGTTTCATTGTTCAGCCAAGGCCAACCCTGCAGTGACCCTGTACCGGTAAGAGCCATCACCTGTCCGGCTTTGAACTCGCCACCAAACTCCACTGTGAAGATACCGGGTATATCTCGCTCAATGCTACCCACTTCACGCTGGCTGGCCACCCACGGGTGCCTTCCTATGCCAGGGAAGTCTACCCAGTACCTTCTAGGATTCGTATGGTCACTCAGGCAAAATGCAGTTATAAAAATACAACAGTATATTTATTGTCATACAAACAACACTACAATATTATGTACACACAGTAAATAAATGCCAGGCAGATTTACCACATTATCTGTCCCTTGTCCCAATAGCTTAAGGAGATATAGTCACCTGCTGTCCAGACTTCACGACCCATGGATCCCTCTCAGCTGCATATATAGACTCTCGTTAGAAAACGACAATTCAAAACTAAATCTTGCAGTCTTCATGAATGAAATCCCAGAATGAACACCCTTCCTCCCTGGAGTCGTTCCTTATAGCTCAGGTCTAATTTCCACAGTCTTTCCCCTCCCTGGGCAAACCCCTGGGTCTATTCTTCTTAACCATTGGCCAGTGCAGGACTAGGGGGTTTGGACAGGGCAGTGAAGATGAGCTGTCCTTTCACAGAAGCCCCCTGCTGGGATGCAGACAGAATGTCTGGACCAGTCCTAAGGAGAACAATTGATGCTAATTGGCTTCCCCTACTTCCAAGGATAAATTAACAGTGAGTCCCTTCTAAAAATTAACCCCTTACACTACTTTGTGATGTCACCGGGTCCCCAGCTGTTCCATGCTTCCTGTAGAGGAAGGAGGGGGGAAGAATGAATGTGTTGTGGACACCACCTGATCTTTACCCATAACCCTCCTGGCTTCAGCTTAAGGACAATGAATAACATTACTGCAAGGCATCAATATATAATACACAATATACATATTTACATTGAACTACAATGTCCCCTTAACCACTTGTAACTGAACAATGCAGTTGTCTGGTGAGCTGGGGAACAAAAGCATGGGCTATAAAAAGTACTATAATCCACATTATGTGAGAAAGGAGACACCGAATGCTCACAGGGTTATCACACTCATTTCGTCACATCCACAAACACCAAATTAATAAATGGCTACAAGAGAGAGCGCAGAGTTCAGTGACTGGTCGTAACGCTCGCAGCCTTCTAATATCTGTATATTTCACAGTAGGGGGTAAATGTATCTAGCTGAGAGATTTCTGGCGGGTTTGAAAAGGTGTTGCCTATAGCAACCAGATTGTAGCTGTCATTTTGTAGAATGTACTAAATAAAGGATAGTTAGAATATGATTGGATTTTCAAACTCGCCGGAAAACGCTCAGCTTGATACATTTACCCCTAGGAGTGTGTTCCCCAATATATAAAGTACAGACAGTTCTACAGACCAACAGACTCTGCTGCTCAGACATCCAGAATTTAATTCAGTACAATGCACTGTGCAATGTATTTACTCAGTCGCTCATATTACTATGCAATACAGGTGCCATGGCTGCTGCAATTCAGACAATGTCAAATGTTGACATAATATATTGATATTTAAGGAAAAAGTGCTTTTAAAGTAAAATTGCAGAAATTGCAGAAATTCTGGTCTCAGTACCTGCTTCCCATTAAACAATACAATGCATGTTGTAATTAGGCTGCCAGAGTCTGTGAGTACCACGCCAGATATGTAAGCCTGTTATTTTGTTACCATCCCCCCCAAAAAGCATATAAAAAAAGAATTCTATGCAGAATGAGTAATATAATGAATGGTTCTCAGCAGAAATGTGCGTTCCCCGCTCCCTTTATATCACATCCTACAATTATTCCCATGTATGAACTGTACTCATTTTTCATCTCCAAGATACAAAAAGGCCCTAAAATTGCAGCCACTTCATTGTAAACAGCGTGTTCTGCAGCCGGCCGCTAGCAATGAGGCGGTGATGTATTTACACCATTAAATCCAGTCTAAAAATAGACTCCAGCCTCACATTACCAATTATTGTGCCAGGTGTGACAGTAGCCGTACTCCACTATATGGACCGGTTTATACGTGTTAGGGGGTGTCACAATTACACCCCATGAGAAGTGTTCATGTTCTCTAGTGTCATACACATTGCACAGAGCGTGTGGGTGGCGGTTATTTGCTTTGACTAAAGTCTCATTTACACATTACATTAGGCAAAATGTATAATCAGTATATGCATTTTACATGAATGAATTAGAGTAATTATGTTCTATAATTACTCTTTTACGAACTCTTCTACGGGACACTGATAAATGTAGAATCTACTGTAAGACATCACTTCTGTGTTACGTCATGGAGAGTCGTGTGACATAACAGCAGTGGATGATGCCACAGGATACCATACAGGAAGTGATGTGTTCCGACGATAGAATATACGGATGTCATAATTTACCTCTATAAAGCTCAGGACTTGTGACATTATGGGGGGAAATCAATTCCTGGCGTAGTTCTAAAAAACAACGTGGGAAGCGCATTGTTACCGATAGCAGAAATCCGTAATGAAATTACCAGACTCAGGGAGCTGTGAGCAAAAGTTTGCATTGAAATCACCATAATAACAGTAACAATGGACAACCCACGTTGTTCTTTAGAACAACACTGAGAATTGATTTCCCCCCTTTGTGAACTATAATATAGCCTCTTTTACTTAGATATGGAATTTCTCTATGGCTCTCTTGTAATGTAGTAGGATACTGTATGGTATTCCCTATATAACTTGTGAGCAGTAGTATTGGATCCAGTGGCCCTCAATCAAGAGCAGAGGGGGTTAATACGTTAACGTTAAATATAAGAAAACGTACAAACAAATATTGGTGCGATTAGCTGATGCTGCACCTAAATCATCTGCTTGCTGGCTTCGGTTAATTTATATCCCATGTCTGTTTAAGAAGGGAATGTGTATTTGGCAATATCAGGATGTGTTTAGAGACCAATCTAAAAATCAATATCAGGTGGAGAACGATGTATAATTAAAAGCCAAGTTCATTTATAAAAGGTAATTTATTGTTAGATTTGCAGGTAAACCACATACACTCCGTTCAGAAACTGTGAATTAATGGCAAGTCTCCCTTCTGACCCCGGGTCACAGCGGACGGGCTTTCCTTCTGCCAAGGCCACAGGCCAGCATTGCATAACATTGCTTTTAATGTTAATCTCATTTGCTAGCATGGCTTGCTGATGAAGAGCCAGCCATATGCTGTGGTGCGGTACAGACAATTACACACCAGTATGTGTGTGTGACATAACACTATATTCTGCTGCACTTGTTATATAGATAGAGGTGTTACATGTCATCCCTCTATAGACAGCCGTAGTCATCAGATTGCTGCAGGTTCCCCACAACAGATCAGCACGGGGGGCTCAGAGACACAGTACTTAATGCAGAGGTTTACATACACATGACAGTAATGTACAGAAATGGATCATGACATGTATTACCCGTGTGATGAAAGGATCAGGTTTGTCTGTATGAGCAGAGCGTGCAGCCTCTTGTAAGGTTAATTATTATAGTGGAACAGCTGAGAAGAGGAGCACATCTCAATGAGCAACAAGATGAAAGGAATCAAAGTGTTCTCCAGGAGTTGTTACTTCATAAACGGAGACGGCAGAGAGTTAGATGCCGGTAAACGGGATACACAACGTGTGTGCGCGAAGGACCCCGTTCTGGGACCTTGTAGACCGCTCATATCACTTAACAGCTTCATCTCAGGTCAGAGGTGTGACACACACACACACACACACACACACACACACCTCTCTCCATTACATAATATCTCTATTACTCCGATTATTCTACATGCTACAGAATCGCTGTATAGTACGATACTAAGATTCAAGGTGTATTCTTATTAATATCACACTATTTAATCACACTGAATAAGTAGGTGGATAAACTGACTGATCGGTACTAATCTCTGGCTAGGATACTATCAGTATAGAGTAAAGTTGGTTCTTATAACTGAAGCCCTCTAGTACACAGTTTGTGTCCATGACCATTGCAATAATTACACTGTTGGTTATTACTAGAGGTAAGAGACTTTAACCTATAGCCTATTAGTGCCTTTACAAAATGCACAGTTCCAGGACTGTATTTAGAGAAATGGTCCAGCAGACCTGGTCCCAAGCTCTATGGTCTGTTCCCCCCCCCCCCCCCCCCCCTTTGCTAAAGTCCTATCTCCGGCAGTAACGGATCTGCGCATGCGCATAGCCACCCAGACTGGCCCGGTGCTGCGGTAATGAAAGCCTTACCGCTCGCGGACAGTATTGCAGCGATATCAGATTTCCTAGCGCTGTGATAAGCGTTGATAGAAAATCATTCATATTGCTGCAGATTTAAAAACAAGGGGTATAGAGATAAGTTGACTTGGGTCAAAAAGGAGCAGCCTCAAAATAGAGGTTTCACAAATTATGATTTAAAATAAAGTAGGTGATGTGATATTTATGGGGGATTTCAATGTGCATGGCGTGGATCAGAGTCAGGCGATTGCTAAATCCGCCACAAGCAGGGACATTCAGCATTGCCTCTATAGGGCATCTCTCAAGCAATTGGAGAACAAAGAGACAGGGAAGCACCCTTAGATTTAGTTTCCCAAATGGAGATGTAGTATGAGATGTGCCGGTAAGAGAAAGCGTGGGATCTGGGGACATATGGACCAGTGGGGTTTAATACACAGAGAGCAATATAATAATACACTGAACCAATACAATGAGAAGTCATTTATGTGACTCTTTCCCCCCGGTCAGAGTAGGAAGAGTGCAGAAAAAGGGAATAACCGAAAATATGTTTTATTACATGCAACAGACCTCTGTGTCTCTTATATTAGTGACAGCGAAAACCAATGTGGTTCTCCAAGCAAACAGCAGTTGTTAAAAGTGCTAAAAAAAACAGCATATACGAAATATGGACAGACACAATCAGAGGAGGATAAAGGAGCTTGTGAAGATACCGGATTTACTGGCCCAATTCTACCCCTTACCTGGCATAGGAAGGCACCCGTGGGTGGCCAGCCAGCGTGAAGTCTACCCAGTGCCTTCTAACGTTCTTATTAGTCACTCGGGCAAATGCAGTTAAAAACAACACTAGAATATTATTACAATAAATGTACTGTTGTACTTTTCTATTATGTACACACAGTAAATAAATGCCAGGTAGGTTTACCACATTGTCCCTTACCCTACTAGCTTAAGGAGCTACAGATAGTCACCTGGATGTACTGACTTATGACCCATGGAGTTCTTCTCTTAGCTGCAGCTGTAGTCCATTGCTAGATAACAAAAACTCAAAACCAGCTACACTGCACCTTCCTTAAATCAGTTCGCAGAATGAACAACACCTCCCGCCTGGAGTGGCTCCTTATATCTGGGGTCTAATTTACACAGTGTTTGTCCCCTCTCTAGGCAAACCTCTGGGTCTCTCCTTCTTAACCATTGGTAAGTGCTGGGCTAGGAGATTGGAGAGGGAAGTGGAGAGGAGCTGTACTTCCACAGACACAAAATGTCTGGACTAGTCATGTATAGAACAATAGATACTAATGGCCTTGCCCCTCACCTGTATCATGCAATATGATACTTACCCATAACCCACCTGGTTTCACTTTAAGAACAATGACTAACAACCTCCCTGCCATATCAACAATATACAGATTTACAATGAGCTACAATGTCCCCTTATCCACATGTAATTAGACACTGCAGTTGTACTCTCGAGCTGGGAAATAAAAGCAAGGGCTATATATAAAGTACATGTTATAATCCACATTTTGTGAGAAACGAGGGACAGGCTGGTTAGGGTGATATTAAATACCTCTTTTTACCACAGAGTATATAAAGGTAGTCTCAAATATATTATACAGAATAAAAAAAAAAAAGCTAATTGGAGTAATTGTAAGAAGAAAAACTGAAGGTGGAACATATGTCGCAGACAATGATAATGCGGACCACTTAAATAACTATTTTTGTTCTGTGCTTACTGTTGAGGCGTCACCTACACTAGAGGGGAAAGATATACCCCAATGTACTATAGACAAAAATATATTTACTACAACTCTCAAAATGAAAAGTGAATAAGTCCGTGTGTTCTGATGTATCCATCCAAGAGTATTGTTAAATCTAAACGTATTGTTTGAGCTACATTTGCTATTCTCCAAACACCTGAGGTTACACCAGTCAGCAGCGATTGGTTACAAATTTTGATGAATGGAGCAGCAAATACATCACAAAGAAGAAATAAGGATATTGTAACCAATAAACCACATAAATCATAGAGAATTCAGGGAATCGCTTAAAAAACAATTTTGATTATTTAGAGTCAAAAGATTACACAAGCCAGGGCAGCATGGATTTGCTGTCTGTAGATCATATCACACAAATCTAGTAGATGGGTTTCCTGGAAAGTGCGAGCGGCGTGCGGGAGACAATTATCCTTACATAAGCGGCTGTGGAGAACGTTTTGAAATTTACCGGTTTAAATGGCTAAACCTAGAAAAATAAAAAAAGGGAATATTTACTCACTGCACATAAGGGATTTTTTGGCTACTTTATATCATCATAGCGGGAGGTCAAGTCACATTTTTCAGTTTAAAACATAAATGGTTGACTTCACAATCCTGCAACTTCCTTCCCATTGAAGGACATTGTCCGTGTGGGGATAGATCTGTGCTATGGTTATCAAGATTTTATGAATAAATAATTCTAAACATTTCCTAATTTACTGCAAGTCGTAATATTTTTAACTAAGGACTGGATTGAAAAGAGCCCTACAACATTTACATCTGAGTCCACCCGTTCCTGTGATAGGAGGCTAGATAATCTTTGAAGCCAGTTTATTTAGCAGTGATATATATGTGCAGACGCACGTACAACATATATTGATGTTGCAATAAATTAAAAGCATTCAGCCATGTAATACCGGACTTCTCTACCATTATTAACAGGTGCTTCGTAATTGAATAGCTTTGTAGAGGGTAAGCTTGAGAGCCGAGCATTAAAATGCAAGGCAGCACATCTCAGAACACACGTGTGCGGCTTTCATTAGGATCCAACAAGTGGAAGCAGAATTCAAATACGTCCAGCGCCTAAGACTCATGTTTACGCACAGCAATCCTACGAGGGCCGCGGCGTAAAGGATTTCATTTTAGTGATTGATGCCCTTTCTACAAAGATCTGACACTTAGAAGTATTTAAAAGTGTGGATTGGAATGTGTGTTCACCTAGCAGCTTTTCTTTATTAAGAAGCAAGCACAGAATATTGTCATGTAGAGGCCATATTCTCCACAAAGGTTGATAAGTATTTGTTCCAGGCTTCCATTATCCCATTGTTATGCTGATGTGGGACCATCTTACAGCAGCAATGTGTTTTATTTACAAGGATTGTTGGTGTGGGTGGTTCTAGGACATTGTATTACATGTTCACTGAGGGAACGACGTTTACTGCAAGGCACCGTGTTGTGATTTGGCAGAGAAACCTTTTGCATTGGGCATTTTAACAAGGGCAAGATTAGGATTTTCAGAGATGGGGAGGGGAAGGGGTATTCTACCTTATTTTCTGAAATAAAAACTGCCATTATATATAAATAACATACAATACATATAATATGAAGCATATAAATACAAAAATATATAGTACAGTTACAGTATATATTCATCTGATCCTAAAATAACTTTCTACTCACTATAACAATTGTCCGAATGGGTCTTAGAATGTTTGGCTCTGCATCGCCACCTAGTTACACAAAGGGGTAGTACAGCCGTTGTACTTGTCTATGCTATAATCCAGCCAGGCCAGGATATATCGGTTTCTACTAGAAGTCCCATGTTGTTTATCATTATTAATCACAATATTGCAAAGGTCTTTATTGATTAATAAGTCTGTGTATTGAGAGCCCCAGGATATTGCTGGAACCTGCTCTGCTTTTTTCCAACCTTAAAGATTACGTGTGTTATAGGGACACAATCGAAATGTAACAATAATGATCCTGGTTCCTTAAGGTTTAATTACTTTGTGCTATGTATGTTACATTACTGTAGTAGTCTGGGTTACATGGTGGGCTGTGGGTGGACATCTAACCTTCTCAAAGTGGGTTTATTCTGTGTGAAACTAAACACACCAGGATATTTTTAAATGAGTTGCATGTAAAATGCTGAGTATGTAGGTCACTAATTAAATGAATCCATCAGCAGAGAGAGCAAGGTTGACAGTAAACCCTTTTTACTCATCTAGGTAATATTCCGTTGGATGGGTGTTTGCACAAGTAGCACCATCCTCAGTAGCACCATTTACTGGGCACACTTGTGTTTAACCTGTGTCCAGTGATGTCACTTCTAGAGCCGCAATTTATAATCATTTCCCAGTTAATGTGGACGGGGAGCCCGGCGTAGCCAGCAGAGCGGAGAGATGAACAAGCATTGGTAAGATGCAGGGACCTCCGTTAATTGTTAAACAAAGTCATTTTTACTGAAAACAAATTAGCACTTGGACTGAACATATGTGAATACCATGTATATATTATTACAGCATTGACCTGGCCCGGAGCACGCTCAACATCCTCCACAATGTAATGGGCTGTGGAACGGTCACTAAGTTTTATATTTAAAAAGCCAATTATATAATTCTCATCACTGCTAAACAAGAGGAATATATGGATGTAAATGTAGATAGCACATTGGTGCTTTCACCATCATCACCTTCAGCTGTTCCTCTCTCCTGAACCAGCCAAGCTTACAGTCATTATTTGTAGGATAGTGAACCAACAATATTTTCTTGTTTGACCAAGTAGAAAGATGAAATATTTGCACTTCCTCTTACCCCAGCCTCTGCCACATCATAAACTAAATTTTGGGGTGAGAGGGGTTCTATTTTAGACACTAGCTACCAGATTGGAGATCTGCTTTGTACACTAGCCGCCATGAATTCTATGAATACTCCTCTCCTAACAAGCTAATGTTTTTTTGTGAGCATAAGAGTTCTTCGTTGATATAGACCGGTGTCTGTATTTGTGACAACATTGATTTATGTACAAACACTGAATATATTACCATTGGGTGCTGGTAAGTAAGGTTGGGCAGCAAATCAGAGGGTTACAGGAACCACTATTCCCAGGCAATCTGAGAAACAGCAACTACTTCAGACTGATTGTTAATGTTTGTAACACAAGCTGCCATTTTATTTCAAGCCATCATTGATTCTTACCAACAACGCTTGAGCAAGCAATGTAAGCAGAAGTAAAAGCAGTTATAAAATGCAGTAAACCAGTTTCTTTCTACACGGGAAGAAATCGTTCTATTATTTACAATGTCTGAATAGCAATTGCTGCTGTAATAGTGGTTCCTTAATCTGCATACCTTACAGAGCATAAAACACAGTGGCTGGGACATTCCTTAGAATGAAACAAGTCTGGCTGTACTTACAGAAGGCGCTTCCCATCTAATGTGCCCAACGGTTATTAAATTGTCTTTATAGAGTTATTAAATGGAGCTTAGAAAATGAAAGGTGTTTTTTTTAGTTATATTTCTGTGTATTTTCATAACAGAACACAAACAAGCAGCATTGAAGGCTGATTGTTGTGATGCTTCCCTGGTTTATCACAGTGGCAGGGAGTGCTTTGCACAACCATTGATTACAGAAATATAATATAAAATGTATTCTTCAGCTGGTAATCTTACCTCTCTGGCTTGTATGCATTGATCATGGGCTACACACTGCAAGAGGAGACACCCCATTTCAGCTGATAGCAGTAATTTAATTAAAGAGCGGGTATCTGCTTCCTTATTGACTATAAGCACAGAAAGAGACAGCGGCTTATTCTGCTATCTGTTGCTGCTGGAATGTTTGGCAACAGCTGGTTTATGAAGTTTCCCCACTTTGCATCCGGAAAAATAATTGTCAATTTACCGGCACATAGAGAGAACTCAGCTTTACGTCCTATAATTTGTATCACAGTATTGGATTGGTCCTCCCGAAACCAGATCAGGGATAACACAGGGATGAGTATTGCGAGTTTGTCTTCAGCAAGAAGATCACACAACACTCACAGGATGAATCGCCCAGATGGAAATTAGAAAAATGCTTCTGGACAGTATTTGTATAGAGAATTAATTGGTGCATTAACTATTATCTTGAACTGTCCTCTCTCTCTCATTAATATTGTGCCGATTGCTGATATTGGCAAGAGTGTGTGAGGGCGGTACTCCCAAAGAACGTCTCGAAGAGTCCCCTGTAATGAGGAAAGGTTCTCACCTGATCCCGAGGGTCGCTATGGGTGGAATCTGTCAAGTGCAGGAGGCTTCTGCTGCAGTCATGGTCCCTTCTGCATGCGAGAGGAACAGAGACACGAAAACAATGGGGGAAGAGGAAGGGGGTGTCCGGAATGCCGCCCAGGACTAGAGGGTTACTCAGCCCCGCTTGGTGACTATCCGTTTTATTCTGGCCAAGCCACGCGGCTCCAAGAGTTCGGGGTAGAGAACGTTCTCGCCCGAACTCCCTACTCCCCTCTGGGGAGGGCCACAAGTGTGGGGACAAGACTCACTCCGCCGGCGGTGCGCCGCGAGGTATCACAGTCCCCACCCGGAACCGTCAGTCTCCTGCCGGCGTGCGGGCGGACTCCGTCTTACCCCTCGAGACACCGTCTGCCCTGGAACCGTCAGGCAACCTTGCCGGAACTCAGGCCAGACACCCCCAATGGAACCGTGGACGGCCGTGACCAACCCCGGAACTCACAAGGGCAGGGCTGCACTGCCCCAGTGGAACCGCGGAACGCCCGAACCGCCCTCGGAACTCAGAAGGGCTGTGCTACACTACCTCCAAGGCACCGAGGGAGACCTTGATCTCCCCCAGCCCGCGAAGAAGTCGTGCCACACCGCCGCCCAAGGATCTGCCCCACCAGAGTCTACACGGAAGGGGGAAGGGAAAGGGGATAGACAATACTTACCGGCTCGGGAGACCCTCCTCGGTCCTTCTCCCTGGGGTGAGACGTAGCTCGCCTACTTGCCCTTCCCAGGCCGTACGCACGGCCCGGGGACGAGTTGAGTCCACCCGGCGGTCAGTCCCAACACACCACTTTCCAACCCCTGCAGGGAGACACAACACGCCCCAACCACCCACTACACCGTACAATACCCCCAATACAATACTCAATTGACAGTACAATACTCCCAATACAATACTCAATTGCACAGTACAATACTCCCAATACAATACTCAATTGCACAGTACAATACCCAGGACACTATTAACACGGCAAAGTACAATATCAAAGCAGAGTGTGTGTGTGTTCCTGCCCTACTCTGCCCCAAGGGTGATACGGATAGGAAAAGGGAGAGGGGGAACAAAGACAGGTCATCCCCAGGCTTTAGGCCCCGTCTTTGAATCCTGAGTGCCTCGTGCCCTATGGGATCTACTCAGGGCCTGGTGCCCTATTGGGTCTAACGGGAGCTACCAAACGGAAAGGCGGACTTAATGGACGCCGGCAGAAGGCCCTGGGCCCGAGTAAATAGTGTCCGATAGCCTGCGGGCGTGGGCCCGGGAGAGGTGGTCCCCACTGGGGTCTTACCTGGTCTAGGTCCTCCGCTCGCGACGTCAGCGTAGCTCTTCGGTCCTGCTAATGCTGTCCGCCCGGGCTCCCTGCCGTGCTTTGGCTCCGTGACTATCTGCTCTGCTCTGCCTTCACCAGACAGAGTAGCTCCTCTGTCTGGACTGGTCTTGGTGATGTCCACCGCTGCTACTGCTACTGTGGGTGCTGCTGCTGCTACTGTGGGTGCTGCTGCTACTGTGGGTGCTGCTGCTGCTCTCTCCGGACGTCCTTCCTCCAGCTTGACTTCCCGCTGAACAGACTGCCCTCCACGTGGCCGCCGACCATATCTCCGGGCCGGGTGCTTCCCTATGACCTCATCACGGCCGGGAGCCGTGATTGGTCCGTGGCCGGGCGCCGTGATTGGCCCGCGGCCTGTCTGTGGAGCCGGCGTCTCCACAAGTGCACTATTAATCTGCTTTGTTGTAAGGCCAAACCAGCATTCAGCAGGGGCCCAGATTGATGAAGACCCAACTCACAATAGTGATAATTATCTGACTATGCTGGGGTGTGGCTTAATTAAATTGTGGGTGTGACATATTCTGTCCCGATTTTGCTTTGTCACATGTTGTGAGGTTTGGTCCCCCTCAATACTGTTATTGCATCCCTCCGTCTCTCCCGTGTAGTGCATGAAATATTATGGCCACAACTTACTATACTGACCCTCTAACAGGTAGACAACAGGTGGATCAGCTGAACAAGTAAAACAATTTCTGGTGGTCTGATGAGTCAAACAGCTTCTGCTCGTACATGGTAACTTCAGATATGCATTGCTTAAAATAGCAGTGAGTCTAATGAGGAATCAGTGTAATAATCATTTACAGAAGCATAAAAACAGAGCTACATAAAAGCAGATTATTTTCCCATCGAAACGCTTGCACACATCTGGATTAATTAGACTAAGTGGTTCTGAGTGGTGCACTTTATCCCTCTACTAATAGAGCTCCGCACTTTGTGGGTGACTTAACCTCCAGGTGTGCCTGTCATTGGTGACATCACAAAAGGTCTTTATCTGCACCTTAGTGTAACCGAAATACTGGACTGAATAAACAAAACTGCTGCAACAGAAATTGTCTCAAAATATCTCCTAACTGGACACCTCCGTTCTGCGTCTCTCATCACATCCAGGGAATTCCCTCCCTCGCACAATGACTTTCCTCTGTTCTCTGATGAATTTGAGATGCTAGCCCGATGACAGGGCTGGATTTACCGCTAGGCAACCTAGGCAACTGCCTAGGGCCTAGTAGTACCCAGAGGGCCCAGTCAGGACTGGCGGTGAGCGGGGTAGGCAAGGCGGAGGGGCGTTCCCCTCCGCCTGCCATCCCTCACTGTCCGCCGACATACTAAAATAAGCTGCGGCCGGAAACAGAGTAAAAGACAAACCAGTCATGTGATCGCATGCGTGGCTCCCGGCAGTCTCTCCTCCTCTCTGCTCCCACTGAATGAGGAGGAGAGACTGCCGGGACCTGTCGCGCGATCACGTGACTGGTTTGTTGGTTTGTTGTTTTTTTTTTAAGTCTGTTTCCGGCCACTGTGAGGAGGACTAACACCGAGGAGCTGCGCGGGAGAAGAAAGAAGACAAGGAGACCAGAAGACAGAAAAGAGTAATTAAAAAGAGAAAAAGACAGGTAAGTAAAACAGAGGCACATAGACAGAGGTGACATAATGAAGGGGCACAGAGGGTAATACAATGAAGGGGCAAAAGTGGCAATAAATGGGCATAGTTTGATGATTGATGGACAAAAGTGACAAGGGCACATCCTTGGATTTATGTGTATTATTTTTGCAAACAACTTAATAAGTATTTCTGTCTTAAATACTTATTAGGTTGTTTTGACCCAACTACTTAAAAACCGGAACTGCTCAGTAATTATCGGGTGCCTTTTTCTGTAGCCGTGCTCTTTTCACGTTAGGTACGCCCCCAAAGATGCAAGCCACGCCCCCACCACCTTTGGCGGCGTAGCTGCGGCACATGCTTTCACTTCTACTTAACTATAGGGGTATATGGTAGGCTACAAAAATATAGTGTTATGACTGTTTCATGGAGGGGGCCCAAAACCAGTATCCTGACTAGGGCCCCATGAGGTCTAAATCCGGCTCTGCCCGATGATCTCAGTTTTTAACCTCCCTAGGTTACCCCATTACCACCATTACACAAGACTACAACCCACTGCTTCCTTGCCCACATTGCTGTGTGACTGGATCACTAAGCACTTTTACCTTTGCATATTGGTCCAGCCAGATTGCAATGTGTGGAACTTGTATCAAACTCCCTTTGTCCAATAGATTGCAAGCTTGCGAGCAGGGCCCTCTTACCTCAGTCTGCTGTTATTACTGTGGTGCTATATAAATAAATGGTAATAATGATAAACATGAATGCAGCCTGTGGCCTGACAGCACCTTCAGCCATCAGTCCACCTCATACCTCCCCAACATTTACATCATCAAAGTCGGGAAGTGGACACACGGTGTGGCCAGAACCTATTAGGTGGGTCCAGGCCACAGCCCTGGGGTGTATCCATTGCTTCTAAAGTGCTAGGCCAAACACAAAAAAAACCCAAAATACCTCTTCATTGCTGCTGGCACCTGTTCACAGCAGAGCGGAGGTGTACGGAACAGATCTGCCAACCTTGACTGCAAGGCTGGAAAAACGTCCTGACGTGACAGCCTCCAGGAATCGGGGCTGTCTCCTAAATCAGGACAGTTGGGGGGTGCGACGTACATATCTCATAACAGTCTCTATACTGTTGGGGAAACTGATTAGAGGGTTGATCAACACCCAACTGTATAGCAGATAAGACCTTCCAATATGTGGGTTAATGAGGGACTTAAAGAATATAACCTGCAGATAAACAGTATCACAACAAAAAAAAAAGTTATGTTATACTGTATATCACCTAGCACTAGAATACTCATCTATATAATATAGATGGTAATTCATTGAGTGTACGTTCAAATAGAAATGACAGGCTTATCTACAAGGCGTCCAATCAGGATCTAATAAACAGTGAGACAGACTCTTACCGACGCGTTTCGACAGGTGACTGCCTCATGGGGTTCCTGTTTGGCAGAGACCAATTACTTAGAGTTTTGAATAAAGTATACCAAATTTCAAATATACTACTTTCGTATACTTTTAGTACGCATCTTGGCCTTTATATATATAGACATTTTCTATTGCAAGCAAACGACACTGATTTTTTTATACTCTTTCTTGTGAGCAAAACAGCATCTTTGTGAAGGACAGGATCCTGTTTGAATATATGAAGACAACAAGCACTAAGTGATGAGCTATTTGGATTTCTACATTTGGTACGCAGATATTAGTTTGAGCACTTCACGGTTTTGAAATAATTGATAATATTCTTAAACATTGTCTGATTTAAGCGCGTGAACTGGGAGTCGAGATGAGGATGGAGGATGGAGGCGAGCACAGTCAGAGACGTTTATCTAAGTCATACACTAGGACAAAATGCTACAATCTAATGCAGGAAAATATAGCTATAAAATAAATCAGGTCAAAGTGAACAGACAAATGAACTCCTAATTTATCCACACTCCCGGCCAGTCACAGACAGTGGAAGAGCGACAGCCGGAATCACTGACTCCGTAGATGTAGTTACAATGTTATATATATTGTATATATATATATATATATAGTTGTATTTGGGGACACCACTACTGTCCCTCAGTGTGCTTCTGTCTAGCTGTATCCTGCCATCCCCAACAAGGTATATTTACTGCTTTTTTTAATTTAAAATATTTCACAAAGTCACTTCACATCTTGCTTAGTGCATAATCCCACATCTGTATATTATAATCCCACATCTGTATATTATATACTCAATACATCTGCTTTATATAGAGGCAGAATGTAGAATTAATATTCTCTATGGGTACACGCTTCATACCTCTGACTAACTTCTGAACCGGATTCCTCTTCAGTGTCATTACAAGCAGATACTGTGTCTACACAGAAATTACCCTCTCTGCTTTATCTACGGGAAGTAATTAATAATTCACAGAGCAGACTAGAGAATAAACCTGGGTTTGTTTCAAGCTGTCTGTGTTAGGAGGATTGCTCATACAGACAAATCACACTATACTAGAAATACATGCTGTGTTCTGTAGCATTGTGTAAATATGAAGATCTAGATGTGCCTGTCACTTGTACCGCACATTCTTATCTATCCTATGCAACTTTTACTAATTCATAAATGCAAATGGATTCCTTTTTTACTTTTATTTTGTCACCCCGGGTAGAATGAGAGAAAGGTAAGTTATCATCGTGGAGTACGTCATTAGTGCATAATAATTACTCATAAGAGTGTCTGCTATAAAATACTGACGTAATAAAGTAACAGTTAATTTTTTAAATAACTATGTAGCTCAACATCAGTTTCATCCACACACCATTAGTATTTTAAACAACATATATACTAACTATATTTAATATGTTCACACACCGACACATTTACACCGACAGCCAACTCCCCCATTTTCTATATACGCCACAGCCAGTAAATGTATCATTAACAGCCTCTTACTATCCTTCCACTTTGCCAGAAAACTTCACGGTTTTTCTACCTCCAACATGACCCATCTTTATAAAGGAAATAAATGTATTCTACCAGTAATCAGACTATTACCTGTGGTTTTATTATAAAGATACATCATTAAATAACATGGATCCTGGTGATAACACAAGGGGCAGTCTGCCCACCTCCAAGGAGAACTCACATCTCAGACCCTAAGAATCTTCTTCACAAGTCCATGGCAGTTCCTGGCAGTACATCCCACTGGCTGAAGGTGGCGCTGCTTTCATTCACTCACCAGTCAGCCAAGAGAAACTGGAAACTGGATCTAAATTCAGTTGTACTGATTGGGGCAACATCATCATCACCATTTATTTATATAGCGCCACTGATTCCGCAGCACTGTAACGAGAACTCATTCACCATTGGGGCTTACAGTCTAATTCCCTAACACACACACACACAGACAGAGACAAACAGACAGAATAGGGTCAATTTATAGCAGCCAATTAACCTACCAGTATGTTTTTGGAGTGTGGGAGGAAACCGGGAGCACCCAGAGGAAACCCACGCAAACACGGGGAGAACATACAAACTCCTCACAAATAAGGCCATGGTCGGGAATTGAACTCATGACCCCAGTGATGTAAGGCAGAAGTGCTAACCACTACGCCACCGTGCTCCCCCCCCCCAACAGTCCTGATTTTAATAACAATCCCCAAGATGAGGCACCCACCCCTACATTATATTTTCTTCCTCCCTCCTTAGTGTAACGTTCTCAGTTTACCTAACACTGACACACGAGCAGAGAGAGTGATCCCAATGTGGTGGCCCCAATCTGTGAAGGGTCATGAGCTGCTTTAGAGTGCCACCCCCCGCCGTTTATGTCGCTGCTATGGGAGCTGGCATAAAGACGGCTCAGCCAGTAATGGGTGCACTCAGCTGTCATTGATCTGATGAAGGAAAGTACATTCTCCTACCTTGAAGGTGAAATATCAATAATGTAAAGGTTACATGACTTCTTTAATACACTGTCTAGATATGAAATGAGGAGAGGGGAAAACGTATCACATGTATCTGCTTCGCATGGTTTTAGGATCATTTCCATATTTATAATAATACATAAAAGACAATAATAAATTGTTGTGCAGAATAAAGTTATAATTGATGAGTTGTGATGGAGTGAATGTGTAGAATAAACGTATAATCCATGAGATATGACATCACAACTCATCAATTATAAAGGTATTCTGCATGTTCACATCGCTCCCCAGTTGTCTCTCAGATAACTATTTATGTTTCATCTCCGCTGACACTTCTACTTGTTTAATAATTACACTTCCGGCACCTTCATCTCACATCACTACTTATATTCCAGTCACTTCTTTGTAGCAATTTTCTTAAGATATTAACTAAATTGTGTATAAAATACAGTGTTCCGGTAACCCCAACAGAGGGGACAGGACTGTGTGAGTGGGGGGGACGATGGACAGCAGACCAGGTGGAGCTGAATAGTCTTTATGGAAACAAATTACCCCTTGGCACCCTCATCTCATCCTATGCTGTCACATGGCTAATATAGAATAGTTTGGTTATAGAACATGGTAAATATATATAATTATATAAATTACATGCCGACCTGTGACCAAGTACTTCTATATGAAGCCCTTATTCCAACATGCTGTAGTTCATACTGCTCCATGATTAATGGGGTCAGTATTTAATTTATTTGCAGGTGTATATATACTAATCACATGGCATATCCAGCATGCCCATATGTGCATCCGAGCCGATAGCCGAGTGCAGAAAGGGCACTGTGTAGCGTGCGCAGAGGCGTGAGTGAGCCTGTAAGTAGTGAAGCAGAGAGACGCTACCATTGCCATCACCTCCAGATCTCGGCACCTTGAGCGTAATGCAGAGATCAGATGTAAAGCGCTTCTGCCCTACAGACATAGAGGCCTTATTGTGTATCCATCCACCAGTACAATTACTGCCAGTCAGTAATACAAGAATATACAATTTGTGCCTGTCAGTAAAATAATGACCAGAATCTGACACAACGGCATTTACCACCCAGGGGAGATCTGACCCTGAAAGAACATCAGTCATATGTCAGCAAACACATGTTGGTCAGCAATACAGATTAATAAAATGGTCTAAAAAAATATTTTCAAGGAATGGAAACCCTGCCGTGCACAATTGTGATCACTGCTATAAAGGCAAGGGCACATTTATATCACACAAAACACGCCACTGTTATGGGCCCCGGCAGCATATGGGCCCCGGGCAATACACTTTCTGTAAAGTAATCGCTGAATCATTATGAATGTTTGCAGGCAGTTATATGATTTGGAAGTAATGAGGATAAAATGACTGTATATATAATGCAGACTAATGTGTCAGATGGCTGTTAATGTAATTAGTGCTCTGCCCTATTAAACGGTAACTGGCGACGGAGCAGACATAGTGGTGGTTGGGACTTTATGGGGATGTATAGACTATTTCATTGCAATGTTGCTATAGGCCCCCAGACAGTTCTAGCTGTGTCCCTGTATGAAATCTTACACTGCCCTCGCAGTTCATGTGAGATGTTGACACAACATATATTTATTATACTGACCCTACACACATTAGGGGGGTGCACATAATTAGAATGCAAAAACAACACAGGATAAAGTAATAGCTGCCATGTTGATTGCTCAGATTATTGGATCCATAAACTGCAACGGAACAGTGCCACCCAGTGGCCAGATTACGATGTCAAAACACATGCTTCTTTAATCAGTGTATTATATATATTCTACCTTGTGTTAGATTAGTATAAAGCATCCAAAGCACAGACATAGGGAAGGGATAAGGTCACAGCTCGGATATTTGCCTATCATCTGAATGCAGTGTATATACACTGCTAGGGAGTATTTATCCAGTATACACAGAGGGATCTGGGACACTGCTCTCACTAATGAACAGCGGACTGACACCCAGTATTTGAGTCCCGTGTACAGGAAGAGTGATGGGCTCTGTTCCTGTCAGCAGAGATGTGCGAGGCTCTGCACCTGTACGCAGCAGCACCTGCAGATATCTGAGCGCGCCGTGCTGTTATTAATGAGATTAGAGCATCATAAAGACAGGCATTCTGTTTTCCCTGCAATTAATTTCACATAAAACATTATTATTGGAGCATTCTATCATGTATTTGTACCTCCGATTGTCTGATTCCTTGTAAGATGTGTGAGGCTCCGCATTGCATGAAGCACCAGGCATTCTTCAAGCTGACAAGACGACAAATTTATTATAATACGCGCACCGGAGGCAGCTCGAGGTCAAAACAACAATATTTTTAGAAGTAATTAATGGAAAAAAAACCTTTCATTTATTATAGATGGTATTTGTAGATGAAGAAAAATGTTTCTTGGTCATACATATTAATAATCGCCTATAGCAGCACATCGCCCATGAAATATTGTGCAGCGTATAAGAAGGGCAAGTGGGCAGAGAGACGGGGCCCCAGCCGATTGTATTATCCTGACATCTGGGTGCTGGGGTCAGATGGCCCCATGCAGTGATATGCTGGTGGGGACTATGATCACAAGAGCCATACAAACACTGTGCAAAAGTATAATCACATCAAAAGCATAACCCCCAAACACTTCACTTCTACACTATGTAAAATTGAGGTTACTGTATTTCTTCTACAACACTGCTCCATTTAGCCCCTTTTATGACTTCCAGCAAGCAGAGTGCTGGGACATGGGGGCTGTCTGTATTACATATGGCACTTATTAATTCCATTGCTGGAAGTAATCCTAGCAACGTGCTACAGTACACTGGTCCCATTAACAGTATACGGTGAGGACTGAAGACCCCCACATTCAGCACTAAGCTGGTTGGTTATTACACAAAGATAATCTGAGCCTTTTACTGGAACCAGTCCTACTTCTCCCACTGACGTTTGTACGTATTGGGGCCTGACCTGACCAATATCAGGAATGACAAGACAAATGGGTCTGTGACACATTCGCCCTGTCAGGCCTAAGTTGGCAGACGGACCTAGTATTTTACTTCTGATCAGCAGCCAGCTTCACATTTTATTGGCATATGGATACGTCAAAGTCATTCATAACCAAAGCTCACAATGGCTTCTGCTGCAACACCTTCAAAAGGTGCTTAGAGTTTAACGTCTCAACACCCAGATGTCTTCATTAAACATTATGAGAGTAGCTGCTAAGTGCTAATCGCCATTAACAAGAGAGCTAATTACACTACAGCATGCACAGCCTTGGACGACTATTGCAGAACCTTTAAACTGGTGGGTGCAGATTCATTCACTTTTCCAATCGCCAGTTTACTGTCAGACATTAATGATTCTTTCTAGAGAACATTTCCTGTTTCATTACATGTTAGTTGATCAGAATAAACGACTAGTTGAGGCATGGAATATGGTGATCACCAATCATAAAGGTAAACCTAAAACAACTAAATTCACCTCTCTTGTAATAAAAGATTCACGTTCATCAGATCCCGTATATCAATAGCTCTGTGAATGTGTTACTGTTAAATATAACAAAAATGATTGCCAAGCTCCAAACACCTTTAAGAACCTTACATCCTAAGAATATTAACCTTGTACCGTCCTACAAGGGGAAGCACACAACAAGCCTCCTGCCGTGGCAGCCATGTTTTCATCATCATCATCACCATTTATTTATATAGAGCCACTGATTCCGCAGCGCTGTACAGAGAACTCACATCAGTCCCTGCCCCATTGGAGCTGACAGTCTAAATTCCCTAACATACACACAGACAGACAGAGAGAGACTAGGGTCAATTTTGATACCAGCCAATTAGCCTACTAGTATGTTTTTGGAGTGTGGGAAGAAACCGGAGCACCCGGAGGAAACCCACACAAACACAGGGAGAACATACAAACTCCACACAGATAAGGCCGTGGTCGGGAATTGAACTCATGACCTCAGCGCTGTGAGGCAGAAGTGCTAACCACTTAGCCACCATAAACTTGGATTTCCAATGGGATGTTGTGTACGCACAGATGTGTGGAACAAAGAGCTAGCAATCGTGTGTGTGCGGGGAAATACAAAATGTCCTCTAAATTGTTAAACAACAGAAAAGGGTGAAATAAACAGTTAAACCACAGTAATAGGAACAGATGTATGTGGGGATTAGACGTAGCTGTACCTCTCTGAGAAATCCGTCACTTCATGACAGTCCGCAGGCAAAAGGTATGATTATGGGTTCTGTTTATTCAGACCCCCACCCTTATGAAAATTTTCTATCGCTGCTTATTGTAGCAGTAGAAAATATTCACTTGCCGCAATTTATAACAAAAATAAATATGTCATTAAGGCAGCTGAGAGCTCACCCGAGTCCTCCCCCCCACCTCCCCCAGTGACATTGGCCAGCAGCAGTAAGAGGAGTCTTCCTGCTCGCTACGCCAGTTTGGCATCGTATGCACACTAGAAAAAAATTAGGAATGAAACTTTATTATAAAAGTAAGGTGGGTTTTTTTTTTTACATAAAGCATTTGTTCCCTGTTGGCAGCCTCTTATTGCAGCAATATTTTTCTGTTAAATTGTGTTAATGATTTTTTTTTATTGCCCAATGAGGCTCTCAATGATAAATATGCAATTTGCAAACCACTGCATGTAAATTACTTCAACACTGTTGTGCAGGTTGTGTTGGTTGCCGTATTGTAGTAGTTTCCATGGTCCCATGTACTGAAACAAAGTCTTCAGCCTGGTCCATTTAGAAACCACAGTCTGGGGCCTTACTGCTAGACTGTTACACCATAATAAGGACTTGGCAGTCCCATAAAGTTCTATAGGATGCCCACTTTTGTGCAATTAACTTGTAAAAAAAAATAAAAATAGTCACTATGTCGATCATGTTATAACTACATGGTGGGTATATATCGCTACAGCAGACATACTGACAGCATGTGAGATGAGGGGCTGCTCAGCCAGAACACAATATAAACATGGCTTCATTTCCTCCATCGTGTTGTTATTGTGTCCAGTAGCCGCGTGGCTAATGAATGTTATAATGTACATACATTAAAGACTCAATGTTCTGAGATAATATCAAACAACATCAGCAGCTAATGGAGACTCCAGACCTAAATGTACAGATGTAATGGCCTCTATCAGAGGCTACGATTGCTTCTCCTCCACACACTTCCCTCTCATTATCCCCGCACAGCTGCGGAGGGCGGGAGAACGGGCCTGGAGGATTCTGCATCTCTCCGGAGCCGGCTGTAATGAGTCCTCTCAAGTCTCTTCAGCCCGTAGACGACAAGCTTTGTCCGCTAGAGTCCAATCACAGAGCCAGAAACCGCTCTCCTTTCATCCAGGATGTGGGGAATTGTTTTCATTTCATCTCAGAGCTCTTCAAATGTTTCCTGTGTCAGATATTAGAGTGCAAGAAGTCATTCTATCGGCATTAATTAGGGTCTTCCAGCGAGCGCAGACTAGAGGCACTGTGACCACGTAGCTCGCCGCTCTCCTGGTGAGAGAGACACGGCGCACCATATGAATTCCTTCTCTTACTTTTATACAAAGTGTTTTGTGTCACTGTGCGCCAGAATAATGGAATGGAAAGTTCCCGGAGACAAAGCAGCTTCACAGTCAGTCTGGGCCTGGGATTTAGTAATCTCATATTTTCAGTGGGGACTCGGTTAAAGTGCACACTCTGCATTTTGTCACTCTAAAAAAGCAATGTAATAAGAACGTTGTTTGTACAAGACACTAAATCCCGGCTCAGTTATTTCTTGAATACTAAAAGGAGGGTCATATGAGTAAAAGGAGAATACTCTTGGACAGTGTGAGGAGTAAGAGGAGCACAGAAGCGAGGCAGATTACCGCAGTACGATGATAGGTGGCTGCGCGGTGTACTGTAGGGACGCAGGGCCAGGGGCCCGACGGAGATGTGCCCTAATCTGTTACATTATGGTAACTTAAATCCTTCATGATCCTCCAAGAAATATACTCTGTAGTTCAAAATAGGAAAAAAGAGCCAGTGAGGCCCTTTCATTATGTTTTTTAATATGTATATATATATAATACACTTGTATCTTTTATACAACACTTTTGTACTATGAAGCGTTCATTATCTGGATGCACTGAGGGGGAGGTGAAAATGGGTACACAGAACCCGGGGCCCTGGCTGTGGAGGATTATAATATATGTGGATGGGCTGCGGGGGGGCCTATGGTCTGGCTCCATCCATCCTAGGGATGTACAGACATGGATTATAGGCAGGGTGCTTGTAGCTTACTATCAGAGTGCACAGTCGCACCCCTGTGCTTCTCTAGTACTGCAATATGGTACTTGCACCACCCTGTGCAGTGTGCTGGCAAACGGGTCCATACCTCCCAACATTCAGAATGTCAGGACAAAGGCGCCAACGAGCAGGAAATACCCCTCAAATCAAGACTGTCCCATCCCAAATCCGGATAGTTGGGAGGTATTTCCCGAGGCAACTCGCTGACCTTTGCTGGAGGGGGCTCAATAGAGTCAACAAATTCCCCTTCAATAGTACATTAAAATATACAGTACCTACTGCTACGTATTAGCTGCTGTGTTCTTGGCCATTTACCTGTCTCCTTTGCAGTCAGCTCTCACCTAATGACAGTGGTGTTATTAGGAGTGGGAGGAGAGAGACCCACTAAGGATTGTGCTAGCTTAAAAATAAAACAACAAAAGGAATAGAATCAATAATTAACGGACTCTGGCATTATTAGTAATACGAGAAATTCAATGTGTGTTGTGGTCTTTTAAGTAGAAGGATAAGTCCTGCACTAGTGGTTGTAAAAAGAAATGATGTCATTGAAGGTAACTCCAAAACTTAGTTCATGTATTTATTAGAGCCTGTTGCAAGACAAATCCTTATTCAGTGTTGTAAAGGCACCTATTGCATTTTAATTTACTACTTTAATTTTCTTTTCTGCTTAATCCAATTAGCACTGATCAAAATCTGCAATTAATGATTACAGATATGTAACTATAAACCTCCATTAAAATAGAATTGGGGTACGTACCCCACTCAGCAACAGGTGTAGCTGGGTGATAGTGATATAACGCCAGTCACTAGTGACATAACATGAACCAGCAATGTGTAATGTCTCCAATGTTATCTCCTTATGTATTCTAGGTGGGCAAAAGGTGGACAACTCCTGAAGGAGGTGACAGAAGAAAGCTATGAAACGGTGGTGGATTACTCCTTCTTCACGGAGCCAGTGTCCTGCGAGGTCACCAATACCCTCGGCAGCACCAACGTCAGCAGAACAGTAGATGTATATTGTAAGAATCTGACCTCACAACATGACTCACATTCTAGAATTCTATGTATCTCTCAGGATCTGCAGCATTCCGGTATATAGAGAGGATTGTAAAACACATCTGTAATCTGCCAGTTATAGGTGTAGTACCTACCCCACAGGTCAGCATTATGCCAATATATTACCCATGTATGGATATAGTTACACACATCATTAGTGGGGATCCTTTGTGTAATAAAGTATATAAACTGCTACATTTTACAATGACAATACAACCATAGTTAACCCAAGAAGTCAAAACTAAAATAAAATACAAAGCAGGGCTGAACTACATCCCTCAGGATTGAGACCAGATCAGGCATCTCATCTATATTTAGTGCACACATGCAGTCTGCATATTGGTGTACAGATGGAGCATAGTGGATGTACCAGATACAGTAACCTCTGCAATAATAGCAGTGTGTGACTATAGCATTCATACACACCATTTGTGTTCACAACGTAACCCATCTGTATAGGTTCTACTATTATAACTCTAACTAGAAAACTACAGAAAGGATTTTCTGCCGATATAAACTGTTACAGGGTAACTCTCCCTTTCAGTAACACTATCACAGGTAGCTGGGCTGAAACAGTCGTATTACTCATAGTAACCAAATCGGATGTTTGCATTAATTTTCTAAATTGTACTAGAAAAATGACACAACCTGTGGAACAGTTTAACCAGATGTTCTCCGTCAGGTTTGTAAGCCCCATATTGTTTCCCATTACTACAGTTGGACCTCGGATGGCCACAGAACCTGAATCTATTGTTGTGGACCTTGGGTCAGAAGCCACCTTTCATTGTGCGTGGACCGGTAACCCCTCTCTCACCATTGTCTGGATGAAGCGAGGCTCTGGCGTGGTACGTTCAAAACATCCAACTACTACTGAAATGTTTTCCATATCCGGACTGCCCTTAATTATTGTTAGTTACTTTTATTACAATGGGGGATATCTGACAGATATTACACATTATAAGTGGGGGTGACAAGTAGTGAAAACGGCAAAGTAGGAGAACCAAATTGTTCAAAAGTTATTGGTTGGAAGCGAACATTTTGATTGGCCAATGTCAAACATTATATTGTGTTATCAGATTGGCTGATTCAAATCAATAGTACTGGATTTTAAGATTTTGTCTGTCAAACTTAAATCTAACCTGTTTCAGGTTGGTTTCGCTCAGGCAATTCATTACTTAATCAAAATACTAGTAATAAGCAGAGGTGGTTTGTGTAGAGAAAAAAAAAACAAAAAAGTAATGAGTCTGATTTTATAATAACTTCAAAAAATTCCCTATATTTACCAACTGTCCTGAAACATTTCCTATATCGTTATCTCTGTAAATGTCACCTCTATGCACTTACTCGCCTATTGTGTCACTGTGCACACAGAATTTGGCAGATAACTGCATTTACTACTAGCCAGGGCTGTGGGAGAGTGGGGTAGAAGTGGCCCATTGAGTCCCTGAAGGTAATTGAAATCAATTGAGATTGATTTGGGAAGTTTTTTGGGACTGCCCTTTATTTAAAGCCTCCCTCGTGATGTCAGTTAATTTCTCTAATTTTGTGAACATTTAAAAGAGAGTTTTTTGTTTGTTTGTTTTTTTTTTATAAACTTGAGTTTTGTTGTATTTGGTGCCCTCTGGGCCTCAGGTGGCATATGGGTGTGAACCTGGCTAGCGGCAGTATAACAAGGTACTATCTGTGTCATAAGCAGCTTGCCCATGTAAACATGTGCCTATCCAGTTGTACTAAAGTAGCTTGAATGTGGCTGTGTAGTTGCGGTGAGTGAACGGTCACCTCCAGGGTTACAATGTTTGTACATGCAGGAAGTGTGAGCACAGTGTCTTACAACACACCCAGAGCTCTCAGCCAATCTCCGGCATAGAACGCTGTATATATCGGGTCTTAGTGACCAGCTGAACCTCAAATCAGAATCACAATTGTCAAAGTAAATGAAGCTTTGATATTTATCTCTGAAATTAAAATGGCAAAAGGAATATATATATGGCAAAAAGTGAAATATATATTTCTCCTTCTAGAAGAGCCACAATGACATAATCTGGCTTTTACCCAGACAGGTCAGCACAAGGCTCATACAGCAATATACAGTATCCCTACCTCCCCCCCCTCCCCCTCCCCAGATAAACCCCGGGAGACACCCCCATTGTATAAGCATAAACAAAAAAAAACACAATTTTAAAATAAAGGTTACTGAATAAAAATTATCCAAAGCCCTTATGAAGCTTTTTAATTAGATTTCTTTCTTGATCTGTCGTCGTCCACACAGAACCACCATTCCCTCCAATAAAAACTAACAAATGCACGATTTAGCCGACCGACGTTTGTGATTGGCTGGTAAAGGAGAGCCCTGGTTACTCCCAAATACAATCTTTTGGCATCGGGGGCCACAGGGTGCATTCGGGTCATTATTTAGAGGGCTTTAGATATTTGGACAACATCAGATTAAGAAAGAAGATAATAAGATTGATTTTATATTTAAGTATCCCCTGATAAAGACCATTATTAATTCTCCTCCCAGACAGGTAATGATGATGAATTGAACAATCTACCAATAGCAACAAGTCTCTCGTTAGTACATATTCTGTGTGTGTTTTTACAATGATTGTAAAGAAGCATTTTCCTGTCTCATAGGTTCTGAGCAATGAAAACTCCCTGACATTAAAAACGGTTCGCCAGGAGGATGCTGGGAAATACGTCTGTCGAGCGGTCGTGCCCCGAGTGGGGGCTGGCGAGAGGGAAATCACACTGACAGTAAATGGTAAGAGGGTACAGGGCAGCCCTGCTGGGAGTTACACCCTTCACATGTACTGTATTCTGCATAGAGGACGGAGTGTAATTAGAGATTACTACATGTCTGTTGTCAGATATAATAACGCTCAGGAAAGGTGAGAATTTAGCAGGATGTGTGATCCCACCATCGCTAAAATGCCATTAATAGGTTGTGAATATACTGTGTCTGAAATGTCAGCTGTGACACGCACGCTCTTCACACTTTACGGGAACGTTCCCAGACACTGGACACATTGACCTATTCTTCAGATCCTAGAATATTATTATTGTAAAAGGGGTCTCAATACTGGAGCAAACCTTTCTGCTAATGACATTTTGTTACCAAGTCTCTGAAAGTACTGCTGGTCCCAAAAGGAGGACACGGTCATACCATGACAGGAGGGAAGGCAGAACTACACCAAAAATAAAAAAAACACAAAAGTTCCTTCCCTTCCACGCTTCATTCACTGGATCTGCCAGGATCTCCAGTGTGTCTAACACCCACTCAATATTCCCCCTCTTCCGGATCAGCCTATTTAATAGAAGCCAAGTGGGTATTGCTGTCTCTACCATTGAGGCGAGCGGACGGTAGGGCGAGTGGAGAACAGGGGTGGACACAGCAAACAGAGCGTAGAAAGGAAGGAAAATGTGTTTTTTATTTCATCTCCTAGAACTCTTATCATGAAGATACTTGAGCAACTACTATCTGTTATCAGTCATTTTAGCCTCCAGTATGATTACTGACAGGAAGTACTATGTGAGCAGGACAAATCATTCCCCCAATCATAGTTTCATGTTACATATCTATTTCTGAAACGTTTACATGAATATGTTTGTGCATGTTATTAATATCTATTTTCTATAGGCCAGTTCTCAGGTTAAGTAGTCTTCTAATGATTCATTGGTTATATCTTTATATTCCGTTATTTTATTCCGGGTCACATTATCCCATCAGCATTAGAGAATGTCTGAGCATACGTTGCGTCAATACCCATAAATGTCGGGGTGTTATAGAGCGTTCTGCCTGTTTACATCTACTGAACGATCCCTGTAACCTACCCCCCTGCCCTCTATTGCCACATGGCTCGGTGGATAACACCAGAAGGAGCGCGTGATCATAGAGTTATAATGATAGTCACATGATAAGCGTACAGGGGATCGGAGGATATAAAACCACATTCATGTAATGTTTGTTTATCGGTCCTTTAACGCAGAGCAACTTGTGTCACTGGGCTTCTGGGAACATCTAGTACAGCAAATGACCATTGTCTGTGTGTGCCGAATGCTTCGTAAATCCAGTTTATGCCTTTATCTTTTACAGTAAAGCAGCCGGGCAGATTTAGCTTTTTAATATTAGAAATGTGTTTGTTCCCATTAAATAGCCAGAATAACAATTTCTCTGGCTCCAGTTGTATATGGTACTAATCAACCTCCGCTGTTAAAGAGGGGTTTATTTCACAGAACAGCGATGAATCATTGAGAGATCGCAGTAGCCCCTCGGGGGGAGGGGGGTGCCGGCCACCTGTGTTTCAGGAGCAGAAACCCAGAGATCACATTCTCCATAATGACAATAAACATGTTCTGCATTGGATTGTATAAATAATACTTCCAAACTTTCTCTGTTCCGTCACATAATAATTCAGTATAAGCAGATGACATATTCCGGCAGTGAGGGATAGGATTCGTGGGCTGTCAGTCTTTTCTAAGATGAGTGTTATTGTGTTCGCCATCTGGACCCGTATCGCCAGTCTCTCTCTGTGACAATTAGTCCGCCCGGTGTTTTCTTAGTATGAGCAGAGTTCCTGCCTTACCCACACTCGCTCCCCAGTTCCAATCTTGCTGGAGGTTGAAATCTGCCAGCTCTCGCTTTGTGTCACGTCTTAGTCAAACGCTATCTCTCGTCAATCAATTTCTCAGCACGCAAGTTTTAAAAATAAAAGATCCTTTCAACATTTTCACTATAGGTCCAGAACGGATCAATATTCTCTTGGTTAATCATTCATTCTGCGTTGTTCTGGCCTTGTTAGCACTTAGAGAATAGCCTTTTAATGTCCTTAGATTTTGGGGTTGAAATCTCTGCGCCAATTTAAACGTATCATCATTTACATTTCTTGTCTGAAAGTAAATAAAATATTTTTTTTCTTTTTAAGCAATTCCCCGTTGGGAACATACAGATGTATTATGATGATATGGGTATACATGTGTTATTGCAGTTACATTGTGACATGCAGCTGAATATTACACTTATCCTCTTCAGTTTAGATTATATGAAGAGTGTGGTTCACATGTTCCCTCTTTAGAATGGAAATATCTATTTATAGTATTTAGTCCCTGACTTAACCCTATGGGCAGCAACAACAGTGACATCTGACAGTTATAAAAGGAAGACAAACCTTAGCAGTAAAGAGACAGAGTACCAGCACACTTACATCTAATTGAATTGTCTTTTTTGTAATGAATTAGTCTGCAAGCTTCCCTTCCATCGCACACACCCCATTGAAGTATACTGGGATAAACCGTAAAATGAAAGCCAAGCTAATTGACCTTAGGCATTACAAACCCCCCCAAACTGAAGAGCATCAGATCCTGAATGTCAGCCTGGCTCCCGTAACTGCTAATTTCCTAGATCACAGTTGGTCTCCTGTCCCTAAATAACACACACACTGAGATAATGCAATAAGAAGAGGACAGAAGCGGCGAGGAGATACGCCAGTGGCATCACATTGAGCCGGGATGAGGAATGCACCATTTGGCTTTATCTCGCCGTGCCTTGCAAAGTGATATTGTTTTCCTTCTACTCACGCTCCCTTATCGACAGCAGGAGTTTAATTACAATTAAATAGCTAGCACAAAACAAAAGCAGCAGCGAGAAAAACAACACAGGCAGGGAGAGAGGTGGTTTGAAATGTAGAATGAAATCATGCATTGTATAACGAACGCAACCGTCGCCCTGCTCTGGGCGCCAGGTAGAGCGAGGCGCTGGCTACACCTGTCTCCGCATTGTTGAGCGCCTCAGGCGTGTGCGCCACTTATACTCTCTAGATCCACCAGGTAATGAGAGGGAGGATCAAGTAATCCATTCCTGGTCAATCAAATCCTGGTCGTATGGAGTCTGTTCTCTCTGGGCGGGGGCAGTAATGTACACCCCCCTAAGCTTTGTGCCCGAGAGGAACGGTGACCTTGTAATGACCTTCTACAAAGTAGCTCACCACCAATAAAGACCGTTATGCTTTATGTGGAGGACGATGGCGTATTTCCTTTCATCACAAATGTCGCACTGTTACGCGGGGTTAGGATATCACAGCTCCCAGTCTGCTGCCCCCACCTCCTCCCTGATAGGGTAAGAAGCAACTACAGAGTAGGGGGGAGGAACGGCCACCTAGGTCGTCCGCTGGTCCTACTTGCCTCCTTTATGTATGGGAGAAGGTTCAACTTTAATGGCCGATTGTGGTCTATTATGCAGAGAATAAGTCAGTATTCGATTTATAATGCAACATATTAGGTTGTGATTCTGCACACCCATCAATAGGATGACAGGACACCTCCATCTGCAAACCCCATACACACAGACCGAGCAGAGCGAGGAAATCCTGCCATCTTGCATTTCGGAAAACCATATACACCTAAGTGTAAAGTACTAGAACATTTGGGTTGTTTTGTGGCTCTCCAGAAATAATTCAAGCACGCTTCCATAAAATCCCCACAGCATATTTCAATCCATTGACTCAATTGTACTTGGATAATATCAACATTATCCATTTCCTGCCATCATCCACACCACAGACATTGTGAGCTGTCTTCTCACCTACCAGTGGGAGGATAGGACAGTGTCACCGCAGAAAGGGTTAAAGGGAATATAAACCCTTTATTGCTCATAATAAATGTTTCTGCCTCACAGTCTCTGGGACCTGCCTCAATTATTTCCTCTTAAAGACACGGTTCTGTAGGTGCACTATTAAATATAGATAGCGGCATACCAGAAATCTAAATAATATTCCCCAAATCTCAGGCCAGGCGTGTTTTTCTTTCACCCTCCGTCTAATTGAACACCAGCGTGGCTGGATAGAAGCGGGCCCTACACTCCGCAGGATGTACAGAAAATTACAAGAGCTCCGTTTTATTCTGGAATGCAGTACACGGAATCTGATACCCCCCAAATCAAACGGATGAGTTTGGGGACGTGAAGTTCTGTCATCCATGATATTGTAATTCCAAGAACCAGCGAATGACCATATGTTACCGGAGATCCTCAGCTGAACGTTGGAGTTACAAAGCTGGCAGGGAAGAGCTGCTAACAGCTGGCTTGTTAAAAATGCATAGGTGAGCAGTGTGGAGGAGGCCCCACAATGCACTGCGGCAAGAGCTCAGCCACCGAACCAGCAACAGATCCGGACACAGCCGGGGACTCAGACTTGTATTCTTATAATAAAAAGACTTTCAATAATGGAAGCGGAGGATCTATGTCCCCTGTCACAGAATAGTTTCCCGTTACTCCTGAACATACCATGTACACACATCTCCTGAAGAAACAGCAACACCATTGTTACACATATTAATGTTGCATGATGGCTCAGAAACCACATTCAAACTTTCCAATTTCTCTGCAGCATTAAGGGTTAATCACATCTCAGTGCAGTAGTGGCAGCGCTGTGCGTGGTCCTTTGACCTCTGACCTCTGGAGTGCCACAGAATCACTGTGTTACACCTGGCTTTTAGCACCCTGCACATTTTTACCTCCTCCTTTACGCACCACCTCCCTTTGCCCTGGCCTTTTGGCTGGGCCATAACCACACGACACTAATTATTTACAGTTTTGAATGTCACGTTCACTTTTATATTTCTCCTTCACGGATTTTAGTGGTTCAGGTAGGTCCTTATGGGCTCTGCTTTTCTGAAGATCTAGGGGGGATTGTGTGGCCCTGAGGCTCCTGTTCCCCTGAACCCTTCCACTCCTCTCCCTTTGAGGATGGGCAAGATGTCAAGCCATTGGTGAAGCTTTGGCGGGTGGCAAAGGGGGTCTGACCTTTGCCTCCTAAGGTACCTTTTGTTTTTGGGGTGAGGCATTGAGGGCTCTTTTTCTTTTGAGAAGGGCTCATTCTGCACCATTGTGCACTTTGTCTTTGCACTAGGGGATGAAAGCAATATTCCACGGCTTTCAAAATAAATGAATTAATTAAGGGATAATTGCTTTGCGATGTGCAGCAACATTATTTACACAATGTAAATTAAAAATGGTAGTTTTAGCATCTGCCTGCCGTGTTCTATTGTAATGAATAAAGAAGGGGGCAGGGAGACTGCTAGTTCCGAAATAAATCTACTTGTTCCACCAGAAACATTTACAATAACTTCTCCTAATACCGGAGCAGCATGGATACTTGAAGAAACAGCTGTGATAGATATACATCTCTTTCTCTGCCTCTGACATCACTGTCTTATCACTACGGCATCTAAAAAACAGTACTTACAGCTTCTCTCCTTCAGTTTTATCACAGTTAGACATTTCACCAATCACACATTTATCCAGCATCATCCCGGCACCTGGTTCAGTAAATGATACGCCCAATAGGGGATTTATTTTGCACAGATCTCTTTATAGTCTGCATGAGTGAGGTACAATATTGGTTCTGTAAAACTATCCCCAGACTTCATAATAAAATAGTTCTATTTACTTCCAAAACTGTCACTACTGGTGTCTATTTGTAGTTATTAACAGAGTTCAACGATTTATATAAACAGAGTCTTCCACATCTGCCAGGTGAGTGCAGAATTGCTCCTGTTGTCTGCTCCCCCACCTCCTCACAACAGCTGTTTACCAATTCATATCCCAAGTGTACTTTTCTGAAGCACAGAGAACCAGTTGCACTCATTTTACAGGCCCCATGGATGGTGCGCGATATACCTCGGTTTGATATCATTGTTGTATGATGGAGTAAATGGCTGAACAAGTAAAGCAGAGTTATGTGGACCACACACGTTGACATCTAATTGATTAGAAGATCAGGTATTCTGCAGGATGAAACCAAACATGGTGAAATATTGGCCTGATTAACATCAGAACAAATCTTAGCGTTGGATATGAGCCATATGTCAGTGTTTCACAGTTCACCTTGGAAGAGACCTGTCGGCTAACCAGTGGAGTGAGAGGAAGTGTGTTGGCCTTCTGCTCTGTCCTTTATAATGACCTGGAACAGACAATATTACCTTCCGTAAAGGGCAAACACTTTGACTCGGCAACAGACGCTGTGTCCCGGATACAATGTCAGTTACTGAATCTCACAATGAATGGATGCTGGGTCTACGGCGTGACTGGGTCATGGGTTTACGGTCAGGTCTTAAACACTAAACCAATTCTTTTAGTTTAGTTTAGTGTCCTTAGCCACAGTCAGTTCTGTGACAGCACAAAGCTTTGATGTTTACTTCAGATGCTGACAAAATATTAAAGCATGTAGCCTGACGCAAGAAATCACAGTCAGTGCTTGGGAAAAAAAACACTGAACTTGGGCTGATTAAAACGTATTGTAGGAGAAGTTTTCTGCCTAGTACAAAGTGACTTTATGTTAAATAGGGAGAGCAGTGCAGTGTGGGAAGTCTCTGGAACAGCTCCCTATTAGCTAATAAAACACAGACAGGACTTGTGGCTGTAATAAGATGCCTTCACCAGGTACCACTGAGCACAGTTACTGGGGAATGAACGCAGAGCTAGAGAACAAGAGATCTACAGCACCACAAAGGTTAAACTATGTCCATCGTGAAACAAGGTGACAGTAACGAGGAGAGAGAAAATCTATATAGTCTTTATCTGCCGATTCAGTAAACACTACGGGGATCTATAGGAGAACACAAAGCCATCATCTACCCTCTACAATGTGCCAGTGACCTGGGCTGACTAAATGGACAGTCAATGACACATTGTGTCGTTACAGCACTCTTACTGCAATGTATAAAACAGATTAACAACCGGCAGGTTCTGGTAAATATAATCTGTACAGACAGAGAGCGTGAGGAATGATTATAGAACCATTTCATCTGCTCTTCTGCAGTGGTGCGGGTATATAGATGCTGGTGATGTGGCGATAGTTACATGTTACACATCACGGGCCTGATTCATTAAGGATCTTAACTTAAGAAACTTCTTATTTTAGTCTCCTGGACAAAACCATGTTACAATGCAAGGGGTGCAAATTAGTATTCTGTTTTGCACATAAGTTAAATAGTGACTGTTTTTTCATGTAGCACACAAATATCAACTTTCAGTGTACAAATAAGCTATCGAGTATTTGTGTGCTACATAAAAAAAACTATTTAACTTATGTGCAAAACAGAATGCTAATTTGCACCCCTTGCATTGTAACATGGTTTTGTCCAGGAGACTAAAATAAGAAGTTTCTCAAGTTAAGATCCTTAATGAATCAGGCCCCACGTCTACTCCGGCTGTATAGTATACAATATGGCACAACTTCGGCCTGCTGTCTGAGTTGAACACACTACATCGCTACAGGTTAGCACAACTCCGCAGACGGACACATGACCATCCCAAAGAATTATTCTCTGCTCTTAACTGAAAAATTCACTGTTTATGGACAGAGTTCGGTTCCACACCTTCCTCCACATATTGATCGATTATACAGTTAAATATTTAATGCCCAGCAGTAAATTAAATCTTTACTGAAGAATAAGTCTTGCAGCCTCTCCTCCTTCAATGGCTGAAGGATCCTGGTAGAAATATAAACCCAGGGTCCACTGAGACACTCTTCAGCTGCGAGGTGACATAAGGAATTAAATGAATTAAGATGTATTACATCAATATAATAACAGTCTCCTGTATCTGTGCACTACATAAGGATGCTAAAGAGGGGCCCCTGAGATCTCTATACTGCCAAACCTAGAACAATGAGGAAGATTCCTGGTAACAGCTGTAGAACTGTACAAGTGTCGGTATACAAAGTCCAGAATGGCTGAGACCACAGCTCCCCCTGCTGTCTGTTTGCAGGTAATGTTCTGCAACTCTAGTTGACGTTTCCCATTGTCCCATTTTTCTTTCTGAGGTTTCCTGGGACTTTATGACTCAATTTCCACGCTTTCTTTAGCTCAATGTGCCGGTGAGAGACAGATGCAGCCGGCTGGTGTGTTTTTTTTTATTATTATTATTATTTTCCTGCCTCTTGTGCCCTCGGGATTTGTAAATGAAATATGCTGCCATTGTGCTGATGGTAATATTTTAGCTGTACTAAAAATACTCCATTAATCTAAGAATTGAGAGACTGAGACGCTCTAACATGAAATGTTTTCGGAGCCAACGCCTGATTCTCTTATTTCAACAACATCAATATCAACGGGCATTAAAAGTAAAGGGCTTTCGATCTATTGCCTCGTCCAGGCCTGGACGGCCTGTGGCTCTCCAGGTGTTGTGAAACTATAACCCAGCATGCTTTGCCAGCCAATGTCTGGCACACACAACAGTCAGCAAGATTTTGCACTGGCAACAATGTGAGAGCAATGTGTTGGACTCCTCATTTTCAGTTGGCATAGGACGAGAAAGGAGGAGTGACCAGCGATCCTTAGAGATCGGCTGGTCATATAATGACTTAACAGACTGCACGGTCGTCCAAAAGGGGACAATGTGAGGACAAGTCCAGTATGTGTGGAGCAAAATATCCCTATTCCACCAGCAGTTCAGAGCGACATTAGGAAACATTTTGGAGAACCGATCTGGCGTATAGTACGATCGATAGTAAAGCTTATACACCGTTTCTTTGATTTGGGTCAAAACAGAACTTTTAGCAACCAGTCTCGAACCTCTTCCCATGAACACTCATCCGGGGCTGAGCCTAGGTCCCTCTCCCATTCTCTCTCGTGGTGGCCCTGAGAGTCGTAGGTAATTTCTATCAAAATATTATAAATGGACGACATCATACCCTGACACAGCGTGGACCCCTTTGCAAGACTATTAATGTATCATCTCACCCATAATGTTTATATTCACCCATTGAGAATACAATGATTTGCAAACATTGTTACTCATCTAAATGATGTCTCTGCTACGCTAAGGGTGAGCGAGGTCACAGTCATTCAACATTGTTATAGCGGCCTGTCAAGTTTCATTGTAGGGAACAGTGAAGGGAAGAGATGAGCTCAGGCCGCTGTCTTTTCAAACTGAAGGAAGAAGAGACATTAAATAACATTATCTGCAAATCATCTTATCACTTGAAAGGGGGGGGGGGGAGGTAAACAAAGTATTTATGACATTTCAGTTTAAAGGTCTCCAAAAACCCAGTTGCACCTGTATATGATTTTTCTAATCTTCTCTTTAAATAATAATTGAAATGAGCAGGTTTCCAAAATAAACTATTTCTATTCTTAATTAAAAGATATTATGTCTCAAATGCCAATTGACAATCTATATTTGATTAACTTATTCTTTTCTAGAAAAAACACACCTTCCCAGCTTACATCACAGCTAACACTCTAAGTCTCGGTCATTAATCTTCATTAAAGTGACATGTTCTTGGAGGGGTCTTCTTGACCTTGTTTGGAGCAAATTTTTCCTTGGCCTACTATTGTGAAATAAAGAACATGTCACCGTTACATAACTTGTTGTCGTCTTCTGTAGTGTGTAATATGTAGAGTAAAGGTCAGTACTTTTCTTCTTAAAAGTACAGGCACATAAACTTAGATAAGTTCTGTATTCGTAATATATAGGTTTATATTTGATATAGATTCGTAATATATAGGTTTATATTTGATATAGATTATATATTTCAAAGTCCAATAACGCAAGGGAGAGAGATGTGTGTTATCTGTAAAGTGTTGACTTAATCCGTTTTGTGTTGCAGGACCTCCCATCATCTCCAGCACACAGACGCAGCACGCCTTGCATGGCGAGAAGGGGCAAATCAAGTGTTTCATCCGCAGCACGCCTCCCCCGGACAGGATAGTAAGTACAGAGCTATACGTAGATTGGAGATATACCAGTCTACATATTACCTTCATTTCCACAACAACAATTCCCCAACAACTGGATGGAAATAGGGTTCTGACGTCATACTTTGCACGATCCCACGAAAAGACTCCAGTCAGCTAATGTGAGTCTTACACTGACACTTCTTATAGCACTGGGCTTTGTCAGAACAGTATCAGTCCTACCCAAAGAGGGACAATATCCCATCTCTCTCATTCTCGTACTGACAACAGGACCACAAGGAACTCGATGTCCTATGTGTTCCAGACAAACGCATCATCCAACTTCCAGCGGTAAAAAATAGAGGATTTGCCTTTTATGAAATCCAATGTTTTTACCACTTTTCAACTTGAAAAGCTGCCGATTGTCACACATAAGGAGCAGGCCGTGCCCATCTCTTCTCCCAGCTGGACAGAGGCCGAACCCGCTCTAAGTTCTATGGTAATGACTGGATGGTGAGCATGTAGATCTTCTATTCTACAGTAAGAACGTCTCACTTTATCTTTACACCTGTCTACACTTTATGATTCTGAATACAGAGATGTTGTCTTGGTACCACATCACAACTTATTGTAGGAGATGACTATTATATAGTGTGTAAAGGGATAATATATAGATCAGGGAGTTGAACCTTTGCTTGGCCAGGATTCAGATTAGGCCTGTGGATAACAGTCTGTGTTTGGAAACACACCTGATTTAATGGATTTACAATCTATCAACTGCATTGATATCGATCAATGAAACCTGTGCACTTTCAGGAGTAGATTTATCAGACCTTCTAAAAGGTAAGAGTGGAGGTGTTGCCCACAGCAACCAATCACATTCTAGTTATGTGCTAGAATGTACTAGAGAAATAATAGCTAGAATCTGTTTTATTGCTATGAGCAACTATTGCAAGGTTTCATTTTAGAAGGTTTGATAAATCTACCCCTCAAACCTTTGATGGATTTTCATTACAAGTGAGAAATAACATTTACATGAAGTTAATATTGTAACGGGCAATATACAGTATCTAAACTGAAGGACCGTTTGTAGAACAGTCCTTCATTTTACTAGTCTTAAAGAGAGATTACCTGTGAAAGGAAAATATAATGTATTATTGATTGTGATTTGGACGCCCCTTTGCTAAAACTTTTACAGACTGCACATTGACTTGGAGAAGCAGCACATTCATGCATCCTGCCCGGCTCCTGTTCGTACCCAGAGCACCTGGCAGTTCTAGGTAACATCTGATCCAAAACCAGAAGAGACAGTCTGCCACTTACTGCATCTACTCCCATGCAGTCTTCTTATGCACCATCTATGCAAAGAATGAAACAGTTAATGTCTGCACCACTTATAGACGGTGCTTGAGTCAGTACTGCAGCGTCTTCCGCACATTCCAAAAATAAAACCAGGAAATCTTTGATCTCGCATCTATCAATTTCAGCCCCTGCACTCTCTCAGATAGCCGAGGGGGAGAAGACTCTTTGTGTAATCTATTTTTATTTCTTCCTCCTCCCACCTACACACAAACAAGCCACAGGTTCTTGCAGATCTTGTGTGCTGTGTGCCAGGAGATGAATTGATCAAGAGGCAATCACAAGAGAACACGTAATTGCAGGACACATACATCCACAGCCATGCCCCCACAGGGACACCTGCAGCGTCCGCACAAGCGTTTTCTTCTGCGTTTTAATCAGAGTATGAGATAGCTGCCAGAGTAATGGCTCAGTGTTACAATCCATCGATAGCTATACCCCCAGCCCCTACAGTTCACATAGCACCGATATACACTGTGACAAGGAAAATAGCGTAATGGTCTCGCTGCTTCCTCCAAGGTCTTGTACATTATATTTTATTGATCTGTAGCTTGTGCCGCTATCCCAGTGGTTTTCTCCAGTTGCGTTCTGTTTGAAACGCAGTTTGTAAAACCGCTCTTGTGAATGAGCCCCAAGTCCAATCAAGTTATGTGAACGTTTACATAAAGTGGAACAGATTGTGCAGCATAGATATGTCCTAATCAGTTATAGGAGGATGTGCAAACATTGTTATTCACATTTCTGCTGTTTTGCACCTGAAAACAAATGTAGACCTGTCTAATAATTACGACAGTCAGACTAATACTAAAGCACATGACTGTCAGAAGACAAAAACTAGACCTAGATCATGGTGTAGTATTGTGTACAGCTTTATATCTTACGTAGAACAAATCTCTGGGATAACACATTAGTGTTTTTATTTGATATTTTGTTTTGGATAATTTCCCTTTCATCATTTGTTTTACACTAAACACTCCATAGACAAAGGCCTAATTCTAAATGTTATTTCAATGCCTCTTCATGACGACTTGACTCTCTCTTGACATTGATAAGGGTCTAGCTGTGTACTGGGACACGGCTGCCTTAGATGGATTGATAAGTGCATCACAGGGAAATGACTCCTTTCTTGAGTAACTTTTCATGGTAAATGCAATATAAGGAGGTTAAACAAGGAAATAATAAAGTCTTTCAATAATTCATTCTCTTGTGACGGCTTTAATGGGAAATCTTCCTGCAATTTCGGCACTTAAGCTTCTAAGTTTGACAATATTAAATTGCTCTGTGATTGGCAGACACATAGGACAGAGGATGAATTTCAGGAGCTTAAAAAGGCTTCATCTATTTTTACAGAAGCAACGAACATGACATGCATAGGTTTGACAGCAACACATCGCTGGGTAATCCTAAAATCTTATACAGTCAACCCCCAGCACAAGATACGATGCTAACCCTAAATGTATCACATCCTAATATTACCAGACGTTCCATTATGTCACATCCTGCCTTTACTGTGCAATGTAAATGGAAGTCACATAATCTCCTAATCCTCCGCTCTTCTGTCCCCCTAACACAGGCCTGGTCTTGGAAAGAAAATGTCCTAGAATCGGGGACCTCCGGTCGGTACACGGTGGAAACAGTCAGCACGGATGAGGGGGTCATCTCTACGCTGACCATCAGCAATATCGTTCGGGCCGACTTCCAGACCATATACAACTGTACTGCCTGGAACAGCTTTGGGTCTGACACAGAGATTATTCGACTGAAAGAACAAGGTGAGGGAGTCTTTTATATACAAATTACAAGCATGAGACGGTCTGTGAAGAGAGTCTAAGGAGTTGTACACTCGCTTTGGTTACATGACGATTGCTCCTTTTTTTGCAATCATACAAAAGGAAATTTAAAAATGGGGGGGGGGGGGGGGTGTTTCAGAGTGGACAGCATTTGATTGGCTGTGAGATTGGTGGCCATGCCTCACAGCCAATCAAGTGCCACCTTCTCCTGCATTGAATCCCCCCCCCCCCCCCTTTTCAATCTTATCCCTGCTCCTGGCAGGCTGTTGTCAAAAGCAAATGATTGGCTATTTAAAACTAGAGGAGTATACAACCCCTTTATGATCTCATAATTATAGGTCTTGAATAAATATAGAGAAGTCATTTGACAGACGCTACTTTAGGAGAAGAAAAGGGCGCAGAAGAGATGATCCATACAATATAAATTACATAGAACATTTGTGCTCAGCACACAAAAATTCTGACTTAACACCGGTAGACTATAACAACTCCATACTTGGTAATAGTTATACAGTTAACCACCCTTCCGCCAACTAGCAGAATAGCTCGAGCTGGTGCTACCATTAGGTGAATCACAGCCCAGAGTGCGAACAGTTCTGGGGCACCTAAAAAAAAAACCCCCAAAAAAAAAACTACTTAAATTTTTTTTTTTATTGCACGGAGCACGGCCACCCTGGGGATTTAAGTTAAACAAGGACCTTCCTAATTGGACAACAACGGGAGGGTGTTTATTTAAATAATCTTGAGCTCGCCCTGCACACTTCCTAACTTGTGCCGTGATACTGATGGAGAGCCCCACTGAGATTTTCACCACCCTTCTCTTCCTAAACTTCCTAGGGTGCACGTTACTCTTTCACCAGTCCCGAGAACAGCAAACTTTCAAAGTGCAGGATCATTAGGAATATACCCCATCCTCCTGAAATAGTCATTCTACTGAAGATGCTGGCAAGGACATTGAGTGTTAGCTCTTCTGTCAGTGTACCAGTCACCAGTGAGGTCACTACTGTAATTGCTAATGAACTAATAAGCTGCAGTCTTATCTCTGGAAGCAGCTATTTGTCAACGTCATAAGTGCTGGATAACTATAGAAATATGGACACGGCCCCGTGGGGCACTAGAGCTTGGTGACGTTAGAACATAACCAAGATTATTTAGTGGTGTGATCTTTTGGGGATGGAGATCCTGTACCTAATGTCACCAGCCTTCTGCAGATGTTCCTCTGAGATTTTGCACATATGTTAAGGTTTATCCAGAAGACTGAGAAACATAACTAGAAATCGCCCAGCAGTGCCGTACACTATCTTTCTTACTCTAATATAAGTGAGTGACATATAGACAGCCTACCATAGCAGTTCAGCTGTATCAGGAAAGAGTTACTGAAGATAATTTAAGTTATTGACTGTAGGTTGTGGACCACAGGACTGGAGAAATATAAATGCCTAACTTATATAAAACCTTGAAGTACATAGGAGACAGGAATGTGCCTCATACCAACCAGTAACAATGTACAATATATCTACAATCCAAGTGCTAACTGTTAGGAACTCCCAAGTCAGTACAGTGAAACTCGGGAACTACTCTGAAGGCCAGGTGTTCGCTGGAGCCCCTAGTGGTGGGGACAGACTGGGCTGCAGGCCGACCGAGGGTCGAGTAACGTATACTGACTTAAAGGAGTTCCCAGAAGTGGAGTGATTGGCCGACTGTAGTTAAGAAGAATCCTAGGTCAAAGGGTCACAGGCACAGATGCAATATCCAAAGACAAGCGAAGGGTCAAACTCACAGGCAGAGAAGCAAAATCTGAATTCCAGGCAAAAGGTCGAGGTCTGAAGAGAAGGGTCACAGGTCCAATAACAAGCAGGGGTCAAAACACGGGTAGTCAAATCCAAGGTAGCAGGAACCAAAACAGATAGCACAAGCAGGCAGCAGGACTGAGGACAGAACGCTATAACCGGCAATGAGGCTTAGTCCTCATTGTCTTAAATAGTTCAAGCAGCCAATCCGAGAGGAGCCCACACAGGAGACGCCTAATAGATAGAAGTGCTGGTGGCCAATCGTAATGCAGTGCTCAGCTGCATACTAATAACTGACTCCTCTACGAGCTGCCTCCTAGGCACCTGGACAGCCATGATTGGCTCTCACCTAACTATCCCTGTGCGCGCGCGCCCGCCTATTAACCAGCTGGCCGGGCGCGGCGTCAGGGAATCTGTAGCGTCCCGGTTGTTGCCCAGGCAACCGGGATGTGGAAACCGGAAGTGACGTTCCGGTTACCGTAGCAACGGCCGGGACGTGATTGGAGGATCCTGGAGAGTCGCGGTGGTGCCCGCGGCCGCCGCGATCTCTAACAATAACAGCCATAATATTTGTAGTGAATTTCCTGAGGAATAAGGTATTGATCAGATCTTAGACCACTTGCTCTGCAGGGGCTACAAATAACAAGAATTGTTCTAAACCATGAACTTAGTTCTCCAGAGTACAGCAGGAGTTATGGTCTTACAGCAGAGGTAGGAAGACTGTGGCTCTGGTTCACTTGGGCTTTCACAGCAGATGGGGGACCGCTGTAGAGTTTAAAAGGTACATGGGGAGCCGCGGCAGAGAGTTTCACAGGACATAGAGACTAGGTTGCCTCAACCTGCCCTACAGTCTGGGCAGTAAACATTAAGGGCTAGATTTACTAAGCTGCAGGTTTGAAAAAGTAGGGATGTTGCCTATAGCAACCAATCAGATTCTAGCTTTCATTTATTTAGTACCTTTTGCAAAATGACAGCTAGAATCTGACTGGTTGCTATAGGCAACATCCCCACTTTTTCAAACCTGCAGCTTAGTAAATCTAGCTCTAAGAGTTCTCTTGTTAGATCGTTAAACTGGTGAAGACTGTACATAAATGACCCTGTTGAGCATTGAAGGGAATAAGTCCCAGAGAAGGACACATTCTGTCTGTTCTCAGACATGTGATAATAGTCTCTCAGACATTTTACATTTAGTCGGAACAGTCTATAAACCAACCACAAGAGATAATCCTGACATTGCCCTATTGCTGGGTCTGTGAGATAAAGTCTGATCACACCACTTAGATCCTCCGGCTGATACTTCATCCTCTCTGGATCTTGTGTTATTTAGAACAGCTAAAAGCAACCAGTACTTTGGCTTCCTGCATCTGAAAAGTCGAAAAAACTCTGAGCAGAATGGCGATTGGCTGGTAGATTGGAAAAGGGTAGATACTGGTGGGAAAGGGTAACATAGCGCTAAACGGATAGTGATTACAGTGGGGAAGACATATTAAGGCCCCCTTCCCTATACTAATACTTAAGTGGGGAGCCCTCCCCTTGGAACCCCTAATACCCAAGTGGGGAGCCCTCCCCTCAGACCCCCACTTTCTTTTTCTATATAGCAGGGTTTCGATACTTAAGCTCTGTGGGGTCCTCTGCTTGTGTAAAGCTCTCTAAATGCTGGAGGGTGGGATTCAGTGCACGTGCTGGCTCCTGATTGGATGGCCATACTACCCTAGCACTAGTATGGGGGAGAGTGGTGTAAACATCTTAATGTATCTGAAATAAAAATTTAGATGACTCAATTGAAAATTAAGCTTCCAACACCAACTGGTGACACATTGATGTGAATGGGGCACAGTCACACAGGAGCAATTAATATCTGAAGATGTTTCCAGTCTAGATCAATGTGCATTGCTTAGAAACAACCCAGGACCTGGCGTCACAGTTAGTGATTACATGCGATAATAGTGCAAAGTGATGAGAAAAGAATCATGTTACACATAATTTCCTGGCAACAACTTTCTAATCTTAGAAATAGATGACAATACTGTTACATTAAAACGAAAGTATGCGTTCGAGCAGCACAAACTCTTCATTAGGTGTCACACACAGCTTTTAATCGCTCTAACGGAACGTCTTTTTGGTGTGCAAAAGTAATTAACATTTAACCTTTGGGATTAGGTTCTGAAAAACACGGAGAAACTTTCAGCGGCAATTTTCTGCTGAGTTTATCAGAGGAAAAAATGCTCAGAGCAAATATGCTCAAAGCTTATTATTCAGCCAGTTAAATATCTCTCGTCTCACTGTAGTTGGTTTTAGAAGCATTAATTGCATGGGAAATTAATATTGCATTGGGAAGAAAGATCTCTTGTACAATAAAACATTACGCTTCTACTTGTGTTCTACAGTGAAGGTATTACGCGGTAGCACAAGCGGTAGCATGTTCACGTTAGTTAACAATACTAATGGCCATACAAATAGCCGTAGAAACAGATCAAAGCCTATGTGGAGAGTATAGCTTCATTCTATTCTGACCATTTATAATTATTTTCTTATAGGTTTCATCTGCTCTTGGGAAGCCACCATTGTTACTTAGGAGATGTCACTCATAGGACAGGCAAAACAATCTGCACATGTAGTCTATATAGGCTATCTATGGCGTCTTCTATGCCGGTGTACATATGCAATTAAAAAGGAAAACTTTGTAAATTAGGACAGACCCGCTTGGCTGTGTGTTCCTTGCACACCTTCAGTCACCTCTTTATAGTACATAAATCACCTGCCAACTTTATAACGGAATATAAAAGTTTATAATATACTGTAAATATTGTTTGACCCATTTGGTGCACCGTGCCTGCGGCCACGTTTCGGTGACCTCTCCTGTGGCACGTAGCTGACACTCCGATCCCAAACCGTTTATACTCTCCTGTACTCATTGTAGCGATGTCTCCACAAATACAGATTTCTCACACAAGGAAGGAAATGAAGACAATTTGTTAAGGAAGTTTAGTGTGTGAATGTTTGACTTGTGCAATGCTTCACTGCCAGAGGGGGCTGTAACATATTAAACTTACAACAGTTTATCACTGGAACTTCATTACATTGTCTGTAAGGTTATTATGGCTGGCTAATGTAGTACAAGAACGAAGGTGCCTTCAAGGTGAAACCTGACACCAACCGGTGAGGTTGTATTAGTCTTCTTCAGCCGAGATCCAGATAGGAAGAAAATACCCGAGTGGCCATTTTTAATTTGCCATAAAGTTACACGGCTGCATCATTTCATTTAAATTGCATTGTACCAAGCAGAAATATCATCCAGCACAGAGATCACTCATCTTGACATTACAATATCACCGAGATTATACATTGCAGCACAAGATCATCACTTACATCTACACAGAGCATATTCATCCCAACTAGCAGCACCAATTCTTCCTGGTGTAAAGAAGAGGTGTGGGGGGGGTGGTATGAAGCACTGTATTGTATATAATATATTTAGATTTATTATAGTGCCACCCTCTCTTAGTGACTGGCTTATTCTCTGCATAAAGCTGCATTAAAACTTATTATATGCTACCCTCTATATAACACCGCTCATAGAAACATAGAATTTGACCACAGGTAAGAACCGCTTGGCCCATCTAGTCTGCCCATTTTTTATTTAATAACCTTTGGTAACCTCAAACCCTATTTAGTCCTTTAATCTTTTTATGGATATCCTTATGTCTATCCCAAGCATGTTTAAACTGCTCTACTGTATTATCCTCTACCACCTCTGATGGAGGCTATTCCACGTATCCACCACCCTTTCTGTGCAGTAGTTGTTCCTCACATTTTCTCTGAACCTCCTTCCCCCCAGTGTCAGTACATGTCCTCCTGTTCTAATCCTTCTCTTCCTTTGTAGAATGTTTTCCTTCTGCACCTTGTTATAACCCTTGATATATTTGAAAGTTTCCATCACGTCCCCCCTTTCCCTTCTCTGCTCCAAACTATACATATTAAGATATTTTAGTTTTTCCGGGTAAGTTTTGAGCTGTAGACCATGCACCATTTTAGTTGCCCTTCTTTGTACAGTCTCTATATCCTTCAGAGATATGGCCTCCAGAACTGAACACAGTATCTAGATGAGGCCATACCAGTGACCTATACAGTGATATTATTACTTCTTTCTTTCTGCTACTGATTCCTCTCCCTATACAACCAAGCATCTGACTTCCATTCCTCATTGCTTTGTTACATTGCTTACCTGCCTTTATGTCACCTGAAATAGTGACTCCTAGATCCCTTTCCTACACAGTAGTTTCCAGTATAGTGCCATTAATACTATATTTAACCTTTGGGTTTTTGAGACCCAAGTGCATGATTTTGCATTTTTTGCCATTAAACTATAGTTGCCACTCTCTTGACCATTCCTCTAATACCACTTGCAATGTCTCCAATAAAGATATTAAAAAGCACTGGTCCAAGTACGGATCCCTGGGGTACTCCACTGGTAACCTTTCCCTCTTGTGAATGCACTCCAAGTTCTTAGCCATTTAACTATATTAGAATCCAATCCCAGGCTTTCAAGTTTATTTAATAGTCTTGACACTGTCCCACATTGCAAAGTCTTATTAAAATCCAGACAAGCTACACTACGCCCTCCCGCCCTTGATCTATTACTTTAGTCACCCAGTCAAAAAAGTCAATAAGATTTGTTTGACATGATCTCCCCCCAGTAGATCCATGCTGTCTGGGATCCTGTAAGTTACTGGATTTGAGATATTCTACATCTCTTTCAAGAGTGTTTCCATCAATTTCCCACTACTGATATAATGCTCACTGGTCGATCACTATAAAGCCAGTGTTGGTAGACTTGTCTGTCTGCCAATTTGATTTTGTACCTTTGAACTGAGCAAAGCAAGTAATACCTACCGACCACCCCCAATGCCTATACTGTATAGCCTGTGTGTGCATGGACCATCTTTTTTACATGGCCAGTCACAAAAGTACAGAAAACATTGGCAATGACTTATGTCTGGGGGATATAAACCAATGTAAATGCAGCACAAAAAGATGAAACCAAAGTGTTGTACTGTGGAACTGACATGTATTTTGTGCCGCACACTCTCAGGGGTTAAAGATGTGTGACTGTTGGAGGGCCTCCAAGCCAGCGGAGAGGTTATTAAATGCTGGGGCAGACAGGTGGAGAGCTCTCATTAAACTCTGATTTATAAGCGCCGCTGTCATGTAGATTGAATCGGAACTAAATGAACTGCTCAAAATTGGCCTTGGGCACCTTCCAACCTAAGCAGAGACAGTGGCCGCTTGGTGAGATGGTGTCACAGAGATTGCCGGGGATTTAAATTCTATGAATACGATCAGTAGGCGATAGGTAGAAAATAATAAAGTGACCTCTGCAGATCTATGTTTGCAAAATGTGTTTATTTCCCTTGTAATATATAGTAACATCACATAGATATGCAAAACACTCTGAACCCTCTATATAACTTACTGCAATTCTTTCCAACCAAAGAACCATATTTCATCCACCACTCTCCCACTTTCTAACCACTGTACAGGTGATCCACTACCACTCACACTCAGTCTACACTCCACTCACCATCTATATCCAAACACCAATCACACAATCCACCCAGCATTCCTCCATTCCCCACTCTAATCCACTACCACTCACACTCAGTCCACACAACACTCCACTCACCTCCTATGTACTCAAGCCAATCACACAATGGCACTTCCATGTCCCCACACTGTCCACCTTCATCTCATCTACATAAATGGAGCCCAATATCTGGAATATTTTTAGAAGTGTTTGCGAACTTTACAAACAGTGGTTTACATTGTATTTATGTTTTACTATTAGACTGGGAAGGGATATTACAGATAAAGTGAGTACAGCTGAAAATCAGGTAGATTGGGTGACATAGAAAAGTACAAACACGCACCTAGATATGAATGATACAAATCTTTGTCTTTAATAAAATTGCTGTTTTAAAAAACAAATGACTACAAAATTGTCCAAGATTCACTTAGAATATACCCCTAAGACCAACTGGCCAAACATCTTGGAGCGGCCAATTTACCTTATTTACACAACTTGAATAGTTGTTGTTTTTAAACATTTAGGGGCTCAGGGGTGTAATAGTGACAATTCTTGTAAAGACGGAGGTCTGTGCCTCGTATACGGACATACGGCATGTTATGTGATCAGCAACAGTTATAACATCCTTATAGGATAGTGATAAATGGTTGGTAGAATTTATGCATTACCTCTAATCTGTATGATGAGAAGCATCATTCATTCTGTTGGATCTGAATGATATCTGGGCAAGTCCCACACAGCTATACCCTCCTCTCACCTCTGGTGATTGGCACATACTTGTGTGGGTATTGATCCTGGAAGCCGCGGAAATAAATCGGACCCTTGGGGAATGTTTATACAGTCAGAGCAGCAGAGATTGTCTTTATTCATTTGCTCCTGTAATAGTTGGGATCACAAGACACTTTGCTGGTCTACAATATATTACTTGTACCTAAAACGAACTACGAATGACACAGATCTTTCTGATGGTTCTGAACAATCTACAGATGCCCTTGAAACATGAAAGACATGTAGAATAAGCACCGTGCCGCTTCACATTTCCTTCTCGGTTGTAAAAACTAATAAAAGCTGTGGCTGTTCCCTTAATCTAGACCCAAAAGAGGACATGTGTCACAGAAGACAGAAATTGAAATAAATGACACAAATTAGAAGTGTCTTCTCCTCTCTGCTAGTACAGATTCCATAGTCAGAAGACTCAAGATCCTGTCGTACACACTGACAGGATTAAAATCAAATTGTAGGATTTATATTTTATTCCGGTGGACTGTCAAGTGTTTGCTAGATGGAATAATGTCTCACATTAAAAGTCTGTGGAGTCATCAGGACAGTTTGGGAATAAAGATGGTTTTACGTTAAAAACGTTTAAATTACTGCAGATATTCATTGAGTCAATTCTGGTCATTTAGACTGGAGATTCATCAGCAGTTTCAAGCGTTGGGCTCCGTGCCCAAAAAAATGGACGTCCCAAATGGATTCTCACTCTTTACCTTGAGAATGAATCCATTAAAATGTCATCTTTAGCCCAAAACCACTAAATCTCACCGTTCGGGACTGTTGAACCTAAATAGTTTTGATTGAGTGTCACTTTATATTAAGTATATTATATATTTTCAAGGCTCAAAATGTAGGAAAGTGTGGGATTACCTTTAATCGAAAGAAACGGGCTTAAAAATATTACTAGCACTTTGGTGGTTTATAATGACGCTGAGTTACGGCCATCTATGAATAAAAGCCCCTCTCTCTGTCATTGACAACAGCTTAGCTCTCTATAAATCTGTGTAGCAGCATGCCTTCCTTCAGCCTTTCAAGGCCACATACACCTGTTTTATCTTTAAACAGGTCGGAACATGCAGTCAGGAACGAGTATGGAACCAGGTATGGATGCATGACTTCCAGGTGAATATCCCTTGTTCTGTGTGTGTCCATGATGAATTACCAAGATGGTGCCATCTCGTGTCTAACACCATGGGGCAGAAGACTGAATCTCAAGCAGACTTCCTATACGTGTCATTCTCACCACATATGTTGTGCATTTTAGAAGTGTCTATATACATACAGGTAAAGTGTCCAATGTTAGGAATCAGCTTCCCTGCAATAGTGGGTTCAGGGTAAGTTCTCTCTCCCGCTTCCCCGAGACCTACAGATCCCTACAGTACCCAATGCACACAGAGGGGCAACTGTTACATTATCTCTCTTATTGTATCACACACAATGTGTTTCTCATAAGAGACGTTTGCCAAACCCAGTCCTCGGGCCCCCCTAACAGAGCGTGTTCTCCAGATCTTCTTGGAGGTGTAATCATTACTGGCTGATACATTGCAACAGAGCCACAGGGTGGTATAATTATGTCACTTGTCACCGGGAAAACCGGTCCTGTCAGTGCTGCTTGAGGACTGGGTTTGGAAAATCCTGGGCTACTCACCATGACCCATCCGGTGAAAGTCTGTAGACGAGTTGACAGGAAACCATGAGGAAGACAAAAGGTACTGACAGGAACACCGATTATTATAGTCCATTGAAAACTGGTTGGGATTTGTTGGAAATAATATAACTAACTAACCTACTAGCAAAATAACTAAAAGATCACATAACTAAAATATCAGGTGCATACAGCTACAGACTTAATAGGGAGGTTACCAAAGACAATTTTACAACTATTAGTACCCCCCGTCCCCCCCTTTGGTCCAAAGACCCAGTTGACCGTAATATTTCTCTGTTTCTAAGCACATTATCGGAACGATTCAGTAATAAGTAAAATTATGGCCAAAACTTGAAATAAATGTTACAAAGCATTGTGTAGGAATACAGTAGATCAATAGAAGCAGACAGCAGGGATCGGAACCCAGTATTTACATGGTAATGTTTGAGAACGGAACGGACATGTAATTAAACCAATATGTGATAGATAGTTATAGTACAGGGCCTGGACCCAACCTATATGTACTGTACAGTAACAGACATTGTTCTCCTACACGCTCTGAAGCTTCAGTATAACCGGCTATGGGAAGAAGAATTAGAACTTAAACCATTTCCTGTGAATAGAAAATTTCTTTACTGCACCGAGTACCAGAAACGTCTAATTATTGTACAGAAAATATAGGTGGTGTTTTTTATATTCTATTCCAGACTTCATCTGGAAGGAATAGGTAATAGGGACACATTTTATATAATCTAATTGTTCATGTAAACCATGCAGAACTTACTGTGATTTAAACCTATGTTAAGAAATGAACTTCTTAAAGTCTGTGACCATCATTAAACAACACTATGTACAAATGCATTGTTCTCATCTGCATATTGGGCCAATTCCTTGAGGCCACTTAGAAATGAGAAGTTTTAAAATCCAATCTGCCCCCCTGTTCGTACAGTGTTACCACTTGAAACAATTGGATATTAGCACCGTGGGCACTTAATTCATTAGGGACTTTTTCTCTTTTTTAAAGAGTAAATTATAATGAAACCTAAACATATTCTGGGCATAAAGTAGGTAATTTTGAACGGATGGTGATTAAAATCTAGAGGGTTTGGAAGATTTGTGTTCTATACAATCCTACTATACTCAGGCTTAGGGTCCACTTCTGCCATTTGCAGCATTTCATCATCATCATCAATTTATATAGCGCCACTAATTCCGCAGCGCTGTACAGAGAACTCATTCACATCAGTCCCTGCCCCATTGGGGCTTACAGTCTAAATTCCCTAACACACACACACACACACACACACACACACAGACAGACTAGGGTCAATTTTAAAAGCAGACAATTAACCTACTAGTATGTTTTTGGAGTGTGGGAGGAAACCGGAGCACCCGGAGGAAACCCATGCAGCATTTTGTTCCTATTTCTAATAATTTTTGTTTTTACTGCCTCAAACCTTTTCCAAGTGCATTGTAAACTGCATTATAGAGAACTTATGGAAAGTCGTAGGCTGACACGGACCCTCAGAGGAGGGTGGTCTACATACATATACTACAGTTTGTGAGCGGGTGAAGTATCTCCACCTACTCCACAATACGGAATTAAAAGGTACAAGATAAGGAGTTTCCCAGTTACCTTTATGACAAATATCCACATTCTGATCAGTTACAGTAAAGTATCACATTAGCAGTGTCGCTGTATTGTATACCAGAGAGAGAACGTTACTCCAGAGGGTTTGTTGGATAATAAAAAGAGGTACTGCAGAGATTGTCATCTGAAATGTGAATATTATGGACGTCTAGGTATTAAACCTTGTACACAACTTTGCTGGGTGTCATTTATTGTCTGTTATCACCACTTTCAATTTGCTACTTTAATATTTTCTCCTTTCAGCCAAGGTTCTTCCTACATTATAGTGAAACTAAATGGCGCCATCATTATCTTCTACCATGTATGAAAAGGTTCCCTAATTAATCTCATGTTGTAATAACACTTTCTAGATCTCGGAATCTAATCTCCTGGAGGAATGAATGAGGCAGCTTCAGACTCCAGAGTTTACATTTGAATTTCTTAAACATTTGTCTGGAATGATAACCCCCAATAATAATTTGGGTGGAGGGGGGTCAGTAACAAGCAGCGCCCCTCTCATCCCGTCCACGGTGCAGACAGTTAATGTCTGGGAACATTCAATGCTGCATAATAATTCCTGCGACACACTCTTCCCTCTCATCCTCTGTAATGATTTAATGCTCAGCAGAGGACTGAAGTGTAACTTATCTGTGACAATGCAGCTTTTCTCCATCTAAAGTCCAGTGAGGAAAATTAAATTGGATACATTGGGTTATCAAGAGAAGGCTGAAAGCGAAACGTACGGAGAGGAAGTCGGTTCAAATAAAGAGAGGGACTTGAAGTATAAAGTTTTTGCTTTTCTCGTATCTGTCCTGAAATATATATATATATTTTTATTACACACACACACACACACACACACACACACACACACACACACCCCCGTGCCTGAGTCATTAAGGAAGGTAAAGCGAAAAAAAAAAGCAGTAACATTGCACCTTAGTAAGACAATGTTACATTGGAGGGGGAGGTACATTTAAAATATGGGGATAGATTTATATTTGGGGTAGGGCATGTCCTAGAACAATTTTAAATGTCAGTGTAAATGTTATCAAGTATGTGTGAGCTACATGAACAAGGCAGTATTTATCTCATGTGCAAAATAGTAAACTAATTGTCACCCCTTGCACTGTAACATGGTTTTGTCTAGGATAAAATTTACCCCCTTTTTTGCCTTACTGTCAGGCCCACCGTGTTTACTATATACAGAGCCGTCTCCCTATAGCAGTCCAGGCACACAGCAGTATACTGTAATGTTTTTCTTGTGTAATAAATGTTGGATAATATGAGTTGTGTGATGGCCTCAGGACTGTAATGTGAGTTATGTCCCTTCTTGTCCCACAGAATCAGTCCCGGTCACAGTGATTATTGGCGTCGCGGTTGGAGCTGGAGTCGCGTTCCTGGTTCTCATGGCGACAATCGTAGCATTCTGCTGTGCTCGTAACCAGAGAAGTAAGTCGCGTCTGTGTTACTATACAGAGGATATAGCGGTAGGGGGCAGCTGGGAAATGACTGCAGAGAGTGCAAAACTCATGTATTACATTATGAATTGCCAATTAACCTGAAAATAAATGTTCGATGTGTGGGTAGCAATGCATGTTGGCTAATAAACAAAATAACATCATTATCACGTTAGGATGTCAGATAGTAGATATGCGGAAAAACAGAATTGATGCAGAGCTTATAAACTCGTTCTTTTATACAACATAATTGTGTTATCCACATTCAAACAGCTTTATTGATGGGCACATCTCCTGCAACCTTTACTAAATGCACAGCTTTATCTTTCCTGCTTATTTCTGTGCTGCTCACCAGACTATAGCGTGTAATATATATATATATATATATATATATATATATATATATATATATATATATATATATATATATATATATATATATATATATATATATATATATATATATATATATATATATATATATATCTATACACACGCACGCACACACACACACACACACAGTCAAGTCCATAAATATTGGGACAGCGACACAATTCTCATATTTTGGGCTCTATACACCACCACAATGAATTTGAAATGAAACAAACAAGATGGGCTTTAACTGCAGACTTTCAGATTTAATTTGAGGGAATTTACATCCAAATCAGGTGAACGGTGTAGGAATTACAACGGTTTCTATATGTGCCTCACACTTTTTAAAAGGGACCAAAATTAATGGGACAATCGACTCAAAAGCTATTTCATGGACATGTGTGGGCTATTCCCTCATTATTTCATCATCAATTAAACAGGTAAAAGGCCTGGAGTTGATTCTAGGTGTGACACTTGCATTTGGAATCTGTTGCTGTCGACTCTCAATATGAGATCCAAAGAGCTGTCACTATCAGTGACACAAGCCATCATTAGGCTGAAAAATCAAAACAAACCCATCAGAGAGATAGCAAAAACATTATGTATGGCCAAATCAACTGTTTGGAACATTCTTACAAAGAAAGAACGCACCGGAGAGCTCAGCAACACCAAAAGACCCGGAAGACCACGGAAAACAACTGTGGTGGATGACAGAAGAATTATTTCCCTGGCGAAGGAAAACCCCTTCACAACAGTTGGCCAAATCAAGAAGACTCTCCAGGAGGTAGGTGTATATGTGTCAAATTTAACAATCAAGAGAAGACTTCACAAGAGTGAATATAGAGGGTTCACCACAAGATGTAAACCATTTGTGAGCCACAAAAACAGGAAGACCAGATTAGAGTTTGGCAAACAACATATAAAAAAAGCCATTACAGTTCTGGAACAACATCCTATGGACAGATGAGACAAAGATCAACTTGTACCAGAGTGATGGGAAGAGAAGAGTATGGAGAAGGAAAGGAACTGCTCATGATCCAAAACATACCACCTCATCAGTGAAGCATGGTGGTGGTAGTGTCATGGCGTGGGCATGTATGGCTGCCAATGGAACTGGTTCCCTTGTATTAATTGATGATGTGACTGCTGACAAAAGCAGCAGGATGAATTCTGAAGTGTTTCAGGCAAAATTATCTGCTCATATTCAGTCAAATGCTTCAGAACTCATTGGACGGCGCTTCACAGTGCTGATGGACAATGACCAGAAGCATACTGCAAGAGCAACCAAAGAGTTTTTTAAGGCTAACAAGTGGAATATTATGCAATGGGCAAGTCAATCACCTGACCTGAATACGATTGAGCATTTCACTTGATGAAGATAAAACTGAAGGGAAAATGCCCCAAGAACAAGCTGGAACTGAAGACATTTGCAGTAGAGGCCTGGCAGAGCATCACCAGGGATGAAACCCAGTGTCTGGTGATGTCTATGCCTTCCAGACTTCAGGCTGTAATTGACTGCAAAGTATTTGCAACAAAGTATTAAAAAGTGAAAATTTGATGTAGGATTGTTTAGTTTGTGCCATTACTTTTGGTCCCTTAAAAAGTGGGAGGCACATATAGAAACCGTTGTAATTCCTACACTGTTCACCTGATTTGGATGTAACTACCCTCAAATTAAAGCTGAAAGTCTGCAGTTAAAGCACAACTTGTTAGTTTCATTTCAAATCCATTGTGGTGGTCTATAGAGCCCAAAATATGACAATTGTGTTGATGTCCCAATATTTATGGACTTATACACACACACACAGAAAGATCTGCAGAACATTGCTCTGTTCCATCTACCCCCCGACAGATACAAAGTGATCTATATCTGCAGGCTGATAAAAATAAAAAAAAGTTTCCATTATTATATGTCGGTCAAACCATTTTTCACAATTTACCACATTTGCCCCTTTTCAATAGTTTATTTGCTCTAATAAATCTCTATATGTATTACTTAGATCTAAAAGGTGTGGTATCTGCCAAAAACGACATCCGCGTGGAGATTGTACATAAGGAGCCGACAACTGGGAGGGAGACAGAGGAACATTCAAGCATCAAACAGCTAATGGTAAGAGGTCAGAGTTGACAGTATGGGTGTATTAATGCACCAACATGTACTTAATGGACACTGCACTCACATGTTCAAGCAATGCAGGGCAAGGGCAGAAAGGGTCCATAGCTCTCCCGAAAAGGTGTTGTATAATGTGTAGGGTGTGTGTATTAAGGTATCATGACACCACACCCCAGGCCAGATCAAGCCTAGCAGTGCATCTTTCTAGATCTCCCCGCTGGAACACAATTTTGTGGGCGGTGGGATTTTGCAGGTATATCAGGCAGGTGAATGCAGCGAGTGCCTGTAGTGAGAGGGAAGGGGCAGACCTGGGTCACAGTAGTGTTGTCAGAGATAGACACTATATAATATGCTGGTCAGCTACTGCAACCAGGAGGATGGCGAGTATAGGAAAGCGGTCTCAGGAAACGACATAACGTGTACTCAGGATTAGGCCATCAGCCGCTGCATCAAGAACTGGGGTCTCTGTCCTGCTCACCAGTTTCCCTAAAAAGGTGATAATGTATTTCCGGAATTGCTCTGGTGCGTCAGATGCAAAAAGAGGGTTTATATGAAGTATAAATGTGATGGGGAGCTGGGATCTTTTTTTATATTACCTTGAACTTGCGTTGTATTAAATCTTCAGTTGGTGGCTAATGGGAGCAGAATTGTTTGCATGTTTATCTTACATGAATAAAAACAGGATATTACATCAGTACAAAATACAATACAAAGTTCAAGGTGTTAACAGAACAGCAGCTACCCATTCAGTAGTTAAATTATCAATTATCGGCGCACGTCGCAAAATCACCCCAGCAATACTCCATTGTATGAGGCAGGGCGGGGGAAAGATGTTACCTGTGGGCATTGTATGCCAAGGCAGCTTTATAACCTGTGCCACCCAGTTTCTAATGAAATAAATTACATTTATATTCCGTGTTATATGCCACATAACGTATTGTATAGCTTTCTTTTAATGCAAGGTCAAATGAATAAAACTAAAGAACAAAATCATTTATTGGGCAAGTGACAATTTAATGAAAACCATTCCCCAGTAACTATAGGTTTGGAGGCATCATATTATAAATGAAAAGCATATTGAGAACTGGAAGAAAAATCCTGCAGTTTTCCATCTTTTTTTCATCCACCCAAAAATAAATTGCTCAAATGAGATGTGAGGGAGAGGACAACTCAGCATGCTGAAAACCAACCCAGAAAAAGTCTGTAAGGAAGACCCTCAGACTAACATTAACTACATATCTCAAAGACATCAGACGGCGCGTAGACCCCATCGCCAGCCCCGGGGGTTTCCAAGTACTCTAGGATGTTTCCATTACAAAGGGAGACTGTTACATCCAGGATGTGGAAAGATCTCACCCCTATTTACTATGACTAATCAGCTGACACAGTGATAACAAAACACATATAGAAAAAAAAAAAAAGTGTCAGAAAATTCTCAGGGGGAAACACTAAAGGAACATCTCCTGCTCCACATATACATTGAGGGTTCTTTACAAATACGGAGGAAATCTGCACTAAAACTATAAACAATGAATCTGCAATCAACTTTTAATCTGTCCAGGGCAAGTGCTATCTTTATTTTCTGTGAAGTTACGTTATTCTAGATCTTCTATGGTTGACACATATCATGGGCTTGGTTTTACGAAGAACAGATATATACAGAGTTTGCTCGCATATGAATTATGAAGAGCATTGCTCTGATATATTAGGTCCCCCATATGAGTATATAAGGCACTGGAATGATAACAGTATTGTTCTCCTTAAGCACAGTATTTGGACAGTGTCATAAAACGTAATCTGAAAGACTGACCTTATCTATAGCAGGGAAACTCAGAATTCTCAGTTTAAACATTATTCTATGTCCTTTTTTGATTTAGCATTGTCCCCTGGTTTACTCCCTGTGACTCCACAAATACTAATCATTTACAAGGTCTGCTTATCCAATAAGCCGTGAGGCTTTTTTTTGGGGGAGGGGGGGAGATTGCAAGTTTTTTGGTAAAATAAAATTGTGACAGGGAGAGGAAGTTCATTTTAAAATATAAGAGGGCAGCCTGGACCCTTAATCAGGTCTTGATTATTTATATAGTTATATTTTAGCCCCTGATTATGCCATAATCATGTCACCCCCTTCCATAAGTTTAGGGGAAGGTACAAAAACAAGAGGTAGACATAAAGGCCATTGACGTCATCAAGTGGTTGGGTAACGTTCACTTAAATTGGTGGGACTTTTAAAGACATGATTTGTGTCATCATGGCACGACCCTGCCCATCTTGCAGGAAGGTAAGCATCTCTGCAGGAGAATTACCTGGTATCATAGGAGAGCTCATCCTAATTTGGGACCTTCCAGGAGAGAAGGCAGCCATGCTGATTGATTTATGTATTAGTACAGATAAAGAACATGTAAAGTAACTGGTAAACAAGTAGCAATTTATTCAGACCAAAGAAGACTTTGTGAAACATTTACGCCCCGTTCCCTATGTGTACACACATTCATACCAACATATTTGTATATGTGTATTTTATATTCGATGTGCTGCTGTATATGCTCCCCATTCTTTGATGGTGTTACATATTACTTCAAGTTTTTTTTTTTAAGAGCAGATAGCTGACAGCCCCCGAACTCTACACTCCTGTTAAATCCACTCTGCATCCAAATCTAGTCCTTGTAGAGAATGCAGAAATTATACAGCCACTTACGTGCAGTATTTTCGTTGCTTAATTGAAGGTAAAAACATGCAAGTTACTCTGTACAAATGCATCCAGGTGATAGCAGCCAATCAAGGGATCATTATGGAAACAAACAGATGTATGATGAGTACAAATCAAGACACATTATAAGAGGCCGTAGGAAAATCACCGTAACAAGCTGTGATACATAGGCGACAAGCTCTCCGTTTCCCCATTTCAAAATTACAGGAGGGAAAGTAAATTCATGGTGCTTTCATTCTGGTGGATTTAGTCTTGGGATGTACGACAATGGTCTGCAGGTTTTTCTAGTCTGTAATCACACTTATACAAACTCCAGCAGTGAGACTCATGTTTCCACATGTATTACACAGCATTAAATTGCCTTTCCTAAGGTATGGCTGGGTGGCTGCTCCTCCTGGTGCTGTGTGGGAGCTGTAAGAGGACAGATGGATGGGCGGTTGCTCCATACTGCATTACCTTACATTAAACGTGCCTGCACACAGTTTATTATACAGGCAGCAGGGGTGACCCACTTTGTTAACTAAGTGAATACCATCCCAGCATGTTCAGGACCATGTATAAAGCTGCTGCACTGCCCTTGTTACCTATAATTATGGCTAAAATGGCTACAAATTTGACCTAAGTAACTCTGAAAGAGGGCTGATTGGCAGGGAGCATTTGGCAGGAGCTTCAGCACCAAGACAGCTCAAATTGCTAATGATTCACAAACAATGGGGTCTAATGTTAGAATGGAACTCAGAGGAAAAACATCATCAACAAAGGGTGGCAGTTGGCATAAGCCCCACACCCAAGGAACGCGATAGCTCTGCATTAATTCAAAGTGCAACGCAAAACTGGTGAGCAGCTGTGGATCAGCGGACTGCAAATTTTAACCTGTGGTTCAAGCAGCCAGTTTCACCCCCTCGGTGTGACGTCAACTCAACAGAGCAGGACATCGTAGTCTGGTTGCAGTGCCTAAACTGCTCATGATCCCTGGCAATGCAGGGATTTCAAAGAGCACAATCATTAGTCTACAGAGCAGTAGAGGAAGGTGATATGGTCAGATAAATCATCCTTCTCAACAAACAGACATGTGCTCAAGGGTTCTGACGATTCAATCATGTTGTAGGGGCATTTGTCCTACCACGGTTTGGTGCAGTCATTCTACTATACGGCATGGAGTGACCATTTTCATCCCATATTTTAGCATATTTTCCTACTTGGGAGAAATGTCTTCCTGGAGGACATTGAGCTCATCCACAGACAATATGCCCAATGATTTGAGGAACATGACACCAAGAAGGTCATGACACGTGGGTAAAATCAGTCTCCGGATTTGAACTTAGTCAAACATATGTGGGATATTTTGGAACAACGGCAGAGACATCCTTGAGGCGTCAGTTGAGTGACTTTCTTTATGGAGAATGGTAGCCAAGAGAGATTGCAGATTCCAGACATTGGTGGTCTCAATGGACACAGTGCACACAGGCTGTAATGTGGTGGCCATATGAACAGACTTTATTGGTCTTTCCAGTTATTGTCTGCAACCCGTATACACAGCCATAAATACAAAACATAAGTAAACAATCAAAATACAACATTATCCAATAAGATTTCCTTGGGTAGAATGAATAAATGGAATGGGGAGCCCTGACCTGGAAGTAGAATATAATCCAGTTGTTCCTCTGAACACCAGAATGACCATCTACATGGGTGGTCAAGTTGGATCCAGTTGCTCAGTGGCCAGTCAGAAGTATCAGATTGATTATATGGACATGGCTACTCTTCTACCTTATAAATATAGCATGCACCACATCTTCCTTTCTTCTATGGACTTAGGAGCGAATGAAGAGCGATGCTTATGTTTTGATAAGTTTTATAAAGTATTTTTGCAACTTACAGTCTAAGAAGCGTCTTCCTCTCAGGTGTAGAATTGCAGGAAATTAAAGTCGTCTTCTTGTTGTTCATCACTTTTCATTAAACCAGAGCGAACATTTATCTCCCAGTTTTTATAAAAATATATGACAGATCGCTCTATAACAGGATCCCAATCGCTGCAATCACTTATCACTGAACGGCAGTCACAGTAATACAAATGTGAATTTAAATACTGGCCAGGCCATACTAAAGATATTCTATGTACACATACTCCCTGATAAACTATTATATTACAGCATATTAATTACAGTTTGCGTTTCATAAATCTGGCTTGTAAAAAAAAAATCAAAAAATATGACTCGGAGAAGCACTTTAATCTGGGCAGATTTATCCCTCCTCCTAATGCATAAATGTGATTTAAACGTACAATAGTTTCTGATAAACGGTTTCCTCCCAGGAAATGTATTGCTCTTTATAAAGTTTATAGAGATGAAATTAAAGGGAGATGCTGAAATCTTGGCTCTAAAAACCTAATCTGTAATCCTGCTCCACGATAATCAATGGCAATCACAGCAGAGACATTGTATTATCAAGAAAGCAACAATTCTCCTTAGGGAACGCCATCTACTGTGTAATATAGCATGTTCTGAGATAATTAACTAATAATATAGTGTACAATACGTAACAGATTACCACATAATTAAGTATACAAATCACTGGAAGCCTGAAAGAAATTTGCTGGAGGCAGAAAAACTAAACAAGCAAGAAAAAAAAAAAAAGATTCTCTTGTTTTTCGAGGAGCATTTTACTAGGCGAGGGTGCCTATTGTATTTGTTTTTTCCTCAGTGATGTCTTTGATATTGATGTGGCTAGAATTAATAAACTAGTAGCCAATCAAGTCCATTACAATGTTCACAATACAAAATTTAAGTGAGCCAAATGTAATAGCAATAGCGATAACATATTTGGGAAATGTACATAACTCCAAATAATTTACCCAGACTAATGGACAGGGGGGGGGGGGGGGGGGTGGATAAATAAATTTGATAACACCTCCCTGCTTAATTAAATAACACCACCTCTGGAGAGGCGATCTCAGTAATTCCATAGGTTGGTAGATGCTCAGAATTAATCTTGTTGGCTAGAGTGAGAGGTGGTTATCCTGGAGGAGACAAGGGGCAGATCAGAGGTAGATCCAAGAGCGCAAGATGGAGAATATTAGGAGATTAGGTTTGAGATGTATGAATTGGTGTTTATAAATTTGGATTATGGAGGATATAAAGGAGCCAATTTAGGTGCTGCGGCTGTTGAGCTGCGAGACATGAAGATCTGTCTTGTCGCAGAATTTAGGACAGATTGAAGTTGTAGTAGTTTGGTTGGGAGCTGAAGAGAGAATGGATAAGAGTTTTGGTTGTATCTTAGCTAAGGGGGAGGGGGAGGGGTAGAGAGAGGGAGGGCAAAATCAAGGGAAAATCAGAGCATGTGGCGACTCCGGGAGAAGGGGAGGTAATAAACTCTGTTTTCTACATGATGAGCTCTAGAGATGTGTTGGGACATCCATGTGGACATAGCGAGAACGAGAGAGAGACTGTTGTTCCCGTGAGATAGTAAAGGGGAGGAGATTTTCTCTGGGTGTCATCAGTTTAGAGGTGGTGCTAGAAGCAGAAGAACCAATTGGTTCACCAGGACAATGGTGTACAGTGAGAAATGCAGAGAGCTGAACACAGAGGCTTCTGGGACCTCATCAGATAGTGAAGGGAAGTGGGGGAGGTCCAGAGGTAGAGACACTACACTAAAGGAGGGGTTAGGATAAGTAGAAAGTGAACCAGCAGAGGACAATGTCACGAAGGCCAATGGAGTGAAGGGTGTGAAGTAGAAGAGGGTGATCAAACATTGACCGAAGCAGCAGAGGTCCAGGTGGAGTCCGGAGAAGGGACATTTAGAGACTTCTCTAAGGAACTTTGTTTTCATTTTTCTGACACATAAACTTGTTTTTTATCCTATTCAGTGCAGATATAGAACTAGTCCATAGATCAAGAGATCTCAAATCTGTAGACAGCTGCTCATGCACCAGACCATGTGGACTCGTCATGTTCAGTCACAGTCCAGATGGACTACACGATTACTGATGGTGAAATACTAATGTGACCCAATTGTATTTCATATAAAAACACTTAAAGTTCATTTCACTATATGACTGTTCTAAACATTTTCCAAACAGAGCTCTGTACTAAAAGTGATGGGTGAGGAATATTCCCTCTTAAACCAGTACGACAAGCACTATGAGGAAATGGTGTTTAGCAGACAACACTCTACTGTATTTGTGCAGAACTAATAAAACAAACAATATTAGTACCATAGCACAAAGCAATGCATTATAAAAGAATTGTATAAAAAGGCAATAGGGAAGATCCCAGGACAAGCCACCGTGCCGGTCTATTCATGCAATAAAACAACATATTGGAAGAGGAATCACTATGGAATTGCATCTCCCAGCATTTACTGACACAAGATCTTTATAAAGATTGTCACTTAATTATTTTTTCATTATAAACCACCTAGAAAACGTATACTATATCTTTGCATGATCACCTGCTCTGAACGTAATAAAATGTTAAATGTATTCACTGGTAATAAAGCTATACAGGTATAACTAGATAAAATAAAGACATAAATAGATACAAAGATACAATATACATAAAGTCGGGAATAAATTCAGTGATAAAAATGTACACATTTACTATAGCAATCTGGGTAAAAAGATAGTAACTTTATTTCACAATATTAGTGTGCGTTTTGGTTAAAAAAAATAAAAATAAAAAAGTGTTGCATTGAGCGGTACCATCACTATAGCTTATATAATATTAGAAAATGTATTATGTATTTAGGAGAAAATTGTCTATTATCACATGCGAGGTCTCCTCTCCTGTCTGAGTTTGCATTATCACCACACGCAGGGTATTTGTGTTGGTGATATTGTATGTGTGGGCATGGATGTAGAGAAGATATGGGATTATTATGGGAGGGTGTAGGAGAAGATAGAGGTAGTGGGATCATGAGGAGAATGTCTGAGTTGGTTATATTAGGATATGTGTGGACATTGTGGTAGAAATGGTGTTAGTAGCATCGGTCTGTATGGAAGGATAACAGTTGTCGTTATGGGATACAATTGATACAGTAATGGGTTGGTAAAGACAGGGTCACTTCAGTTTGTCAAGGGGAACTTTATGAAAGAATCTCCGTACCCTCAGGTTGGATTCATCTGTACCAGAGTGATTAGAGGGTTCTCATTCAACGTCCTGACTTTGATCTCTTACAAGGTTTCTGAGAATACACCAGTCTCCGGTCTTTCACAGTAATGCATCCAGTCATTTGTGTATTCATGAATTCATCTTATGTATACAGTGGGAGTCATAATTACATGGGTAATGTCTCAGGGCATTGCCAGAAGTCTCTTCCTTGGCTCATTACCACAGAAACGTTGCCAACATAGTCTGCACGTTTACATCCTCTACTTACAAATGATGTGCAAAGTTTTGTCTTTACAACAAGTTTCAAGAACTCTGAAATGTATGCGCGAGGTCTGCACTGTCCGCTTTTGTTTTTTTACCCTTCCGTAGAAATCTGGCAGCAGTCCCTCTCCAGCCAGGCCCACGGTCGGAACGCGCTCTCCCAGTATGCGAAATGACTTTGCCCCTTCCAGGAAGGCTGGAGATGAATCTGTAGCTGATCTATACTTTTAATCACTTTTCCAATCTGTCATAACTGAGCACCGTGACAATGTCACTGCCAAGGCTTGATGGCCTGCATTTCAAATTAGTCATCTCCTCAGTCTGTAATAGGATGTGTGTGCTGTATAGTGGAGCTGCCAGATACTACGGGAACGGCAGAGCGATGGAGAGTAGAAGCTGCCGGGCGAGAGGGCTGCTCTAATGATGGGCAGATCGTAAAACTTCTAGAAACTAACTAAGCAATCACACTAAGTTACAGGAGTTAGGATCTCTTTCTTTTAATAAATGTAATCTGCTTTACGAACGATGTGAATGGCGCAGGTATACTGTAATTCATGGCCACCAATGCTTCATTGGAAGAGGATGGCAATATTTACAGTCACATTTATAATAAAAATATGAAAAAACAATCAACATACAGGGCCTCATTTAGGATTATTTATTAAGCAGAGAAATGCCCTGTCTCCAGCAATAATTACATTTTAACTTCTTTATTTTACAAGTGGAACTGAAAGGCCAAGTAGAGGGTCCAGGTTACACTGTGCATTAACCTACAAATCGGGTCACATAAGCACAGTTCTGCCATCTCCGCCAACGTCCTATTCTCTGTTTTTAGCCGGCTCTGTTGCACAGAGTAATACAGGTACCATGTATCCAACTAGATTGTCCCCAGGTTTGCAGAGGAAAAAACCCTTCTAACTTGTGGGATCTCCCCCCTCATTACATGGAACCTCCCCCCCCCCCCCCATTTCTTCTTGATGCTTGTTTTAATCACATTAAAATATATAATATAGTTATATGATAAGCTTGAAATATGGCAAAAGCCCATCAACGCAAACCTGTTATACATTCCAGATGTGTTGATCCAGAGAAAGGCAAAACAAGACCCTCCGAAGCATCGTCCAATTTATCCTCACAGACGGAAAACAAAATTCCATAAATGGCATATTGGTTACCTGGATCAGTCACCCCAACTGTGTCATTATCCCATATCTATTAATGGCATTAGTGGTAGGAAAGGAGTGCCTTCTACCGCCCTCCATCGGCGTGCCTTCTACCGCCCTCCATCGGCATCCATCTACCGACCTCCATCCGGCATCCATCTACCGACCTCCATCCGGCATCCATCTACCGACCTCCATCCGGCATCCATCTACCGACCTCCATCCGGCATCCATCTACCGACCTCCATCCGGCATCCATCTACCGACTTCTGTCAGCACCCTTCTACCGACCAACGTCGGCAGTGCCGGATTAAGGGAATGGAGGCCCCTGGGCTAAGGGGGCCTCCATTCCCCCTTGAGGGCCCCCCCCCGTGATCCGAGCTCCCGCCCCCCCCCCCCCGGCGCGCTGTACGCACTTTACTGAGGAGGTCTCGTGAGAGCGAGACCCACGAGATCTCCTCAGTAAGGAGACTGCAGCACACCGGGGAAGGACCACAGTGAAAGTGCTCAGCACTGATCGCGCCGGGGGCGCCCCCGTACGATCAATACTGCTGCTGAGCACTTTCAAGGGCCCCCTGGATGCCATAGGCCCCTGGGCTGTAGCCCAGTTAGCCCTATGGTTAATCTGGCCCTGCCCATCGGCACCCTTGTTCAGACCCCCATCGGCAGTGCGTTTCTCTTACTCACCTCACAGTGAAAAATCCCTTTTCATTTTGAAAATGTTGTTCCTCCAGTCGCAGTGGATGCCCTCTTATCACCTGTAGACCCCTGGGAGTAGCTTGCTGATAAATTGTGATGTCCTTGAATATATATATGTATATTAAATTAGGTCACCTCTACAGGGCCTTTTTCCCCAAAAAGTATGCAGCCCCAGTTTAAGTCTTTTATTATAATCTAAATGAAGAGTTACGTTTTAAGCGCAAACACCTTCCTCCAATGTTTTTTATTTTGGTTTATACACGAGTACTTGCTTTTCAAAGGTTTTAATAAAGATTTACCTGGTCCTGTTGTGCATAAGCTCAGATTGGAGGCAGGTAGAGGCTGCGATACTGAGCTTCGGCTGATAACACGAGCTGACCCCAACAGATATAGTCACAGACGGTGCAGTTTCTGTAGCCCAGATATATAAAACATGTTTCAGAAACCATAAGAAAGGACTGAGAATATGTGGAGCAATAAAACTTAAAGATTAAGGCTGGGTACACACTACAGTGTTTTCAGACCATTATCAGGCCAATGGCACCATAAACGACCGTTCGGCCCGATATCACATTAGTGTGCACACTCCAACGATGGAAAAATGTTGTTCCAATCCTGCAGTGTGTACGCACGCACGCTCAGCAGTGTCCATAGATCTCTATGGAGTGTGTGGTCTCTCAATCTTTTCATCCGATGGTTAGGACAGATGAAGAGCACAGATCTGAAGGTAAATTGTGCAAAACGTGTACAGTGTGCACAGGAATCGGCATTCTGATCGGACTGTATTTTTTTTTTTTTTCTGTCCTTGATAAAATCGGTAATGATGTTGCATCGGGAGAAATTTCCCGTTGTGTGTACCGAGCCGAAGGTACCACAATTACACATCTCCAGAATATTACACAGCGTTCAGTAAGCAGGATCAGAAGGTCAGCTATATTTAGTAATAGATTACATGGTTACGTTATTACTACATTTTAAGCATATGTAAAATAGAATAAATGACCACACATGAAAAGAAGCAGAATTATTTCATCTACAAAGTGATTTATACAAGTACATACCATGAAAACAGCTCCACTAGATAATCAGCTCCCAGGTCTAATGACTGTTTTTACATTCACTGTATGTCTAGATAGCAGAGAAGATAAACGACCAGGAAACATTCATTACAGAATCTTACTATAGTTACCAGATTTACTTGTTCTTCTTAATTAAACACACAAATTCCACTTATCTGGATGAGGAAGAAAACAAAGCGTGCTTTATAGCAGTGGCCTGTACTGATAGCAGAGCGCTCACCCCAGTTACCTCTTTCAGTGTAGAGACTGAGAAATGACAGACACAGGGGTCCCTGGTAATAACTGCGCTGCTTGTGTGTGACTGTAGCCCGATGCCGCAGGATCCAATTAGCGCGGTTTACGCATAGAGAGGTATCTCACAGCTGGTCATTAAAATCTCACCCATTACATTGCTGTGGCACAAGCATCCTGGTTCTTTCAAGGATATAGGAGTATGTGATATAAATACTGGCAGAAATAGACCTCCAAGGGCTTTGCAAGTTATTTTATGACTGGCCAGGGCAGGTCTGCATTTCGTGTTTAACCCCGATGTGCCTGGATTTCTACCTCTTACATTATTACAATTGCTTTTCCCATCTAAAGGAAGCACAGGCATGTTCTCAGGGCTGTAGCTGTATAAACGTCATGATAATAACGCACATTTGGGCCTCCCACTCATTCATTGCTCATTTCTGTTAATGTATTAACAGCCTGCTCAACCTGCATTAATGTATTGAACAGCCGATAAGACCGTGTTTGTGCATCTGTCAAAGTATATATTATGTACATTACCCTATGTGTCTAGTATTTGCTCTACGCTGCACTATTTTGTGTAAGGTGTCTCTTATTATGTGTGCAAGATATTAAATCAGCTGAGTATGGAAATGTGGCAACTTTGACAGTGTTCCTTGATTTGCAAAGTATCGCAGAGCTTGTATAGAAAGGAACCAGGTGTTCCCAGTAATCCTCGCTGCGATTAGTCTCCTGGGTTGTTTCTGCTCTCATGCGACTGCCAGAGGAATCTGATAGGAGTAGCTCAGCACCTAACAGTGGCGCACACTCCCGCTCATAAGCCCCATTTAATAGAGATACCACATTGCATTAATAGCCCCTGCAATATATTAATAGCCCCCACATTTAATAAAGAGCCACCACTTAAACATTTATCCGCAAGCACCCATATAATACCAAACACTCACATAACAATATCCCCCCCCACACACACCAGCCTCCACAAATATTAATACTCCACACACACACACAGAACATTAATACCCCACACAACACCCCCCACACCAGAGTCCATATAACAATAATACTCCCCACAAAACATTAATACCCCACACACAAACTAGCACCCACAAAACATACACCAGCCATACCCAACACACATTATATCAATACCCCTCCACCACCACATAACTTGAACCCTCCCTTCCCTCAAGATGTTTGCTGATCCTTGAAAGATGTGGGAAGCAGATTCCTCTGCCTGCCTCCCATGGGCACCAGCCATGTGGGCAGAGGGGGAACAGTCTAGAGGATAGGAGAGGAAGGTGTAGTTCATATCCCCTAACAGGGCATGTTTTCCATATCTCCTTGCTGGTGGACAGGTGTAGTCATTACTGACTGATACAATGTTCTCCCTGTGTTTGCGTGGGTTTCCTCCGGGTGCTCCGGTTTCTTCCCACACTCCAAAAACATACTGGTAGGTTAATTGGCTGCTAATAAAATAAATTGACCCGTGTGTGTGTGTGTGTGTGTGTGTGTGTGTGTGTGTGTGTGTGTGTGTGTGTGTGTGTGTGTGTGTGTGTGTGTGTTATGGAATTTAGACAGTAAGCTCCAATGGGGCAGGGACTGATGTGAATGAGTTCTCTGTACAGCAAAGACAATTAAAAAAAACCCAAAAAAACCTGATATCGCGCCAATACAATATAATTGCTATGTAGCGTAAGATACTGGATAAGATATATGGTCACAGTAGCAGTTGGAAGTAATAATATTGATATAAGACAGAGGACAAGCTGCTGCAGAAAGCAGGCGGCTGCGTCCACCCAAAAACTAACAAAAAATCAAATACAAGTGCAGCGCTCCAGACCTGTCAGTCTAAAAAATTACATTTAGAAGAAAGGATAAAAACAAAGATCACAAATGGTCTCATATAAATTTATTACATGAAAATCAAAACCACATGTATAAAATACCTATTAATGCTAATTGACAACATAATAGGGGGAAGACACTTGGCATAAAGTAAGTCACTGTGCACTGTGACAAAGAATCAAAATATAAAAATTGTAAAATATTATAAAACCGTTGCTCATGAGATACATAGAAAACCCCAGCGCTACTTAATGGAATAATTGTAACAGCTGTCCCGATGTAGCCAGTAATGTGATAAACAATATGAAATATGATGTTCCAAGAGCCTTTAAAGTGACCTCCCCGCAAGGACAAATGCTAGTGATAGCCGTGGTTGGCAATCAAATGCTGATAATATATCCCATTTGGATAGATGGCAATGTCCCGATAGCCGTATATAGCTCCGTCTGAACGTGAATAATATGGAGTCAGAGCTCCAACTTCAGTCGTATTATATATTCCAAAGAGAAAGAGAGTTCTACTCCATACCCCCAATAATGAAACAGTCCAAACGTGAGTAATAGAGGATATATGTACTCGCTGTCTCTGGGCGCGATGTAGTGAGCAGCTCCACTCCCACCTTCACAAACCGCTCCAACGGAGACTCTTCTCTTAGATGGTATTAGATGACCAATAATAGTGGAGATGTGAATCCCGCATGGAGCGGGTCTGTGACTCACAAACAACTTGGTTATAATAATCTGGCTTATGCGGAATCTTGAATGTGTGCGGGCGATTAGCTGATTTTCCAAACCTACCGTGTTCGCGGTTCACAGATGAGTCTGTATCGGACACCGCACACCGTTCCTGATGAGTGTCCAGCTGGACAACGGGGGTAGGAGGAAGGAGGTAAATCAGAGCAGGCACTCTCCTTGTGAAGCCAAATGGGATAAGAAGTATAACAGCTCCGTGTGCAGATGCACAAAATCAAAAGCCGGCAATATTAGCCTGTGACCAGGCCCGGCGCTCCCATTAGGCAACCTTAGGCAGTTGCCTAGGGCGCCAGGACCTGCAGGGCGCCGCTGACTAGATTTTCTGACGTCAGTAATCATGTGATCATGTGATAGTCTGTCCGGCGGCGCCTCTGAGTTCTCCCCTCCCTTCTCAGCATGCATCGCGAGGAGCAGCTAGAGGAAGAAAAGGTAAGTAACATTTAATTAATTATTCTTTTATCTGGTGTGCGGTGGGGGGGGGGGGGGGTGGGGGGGGAGCGGGGGTGCGAGCGGCGGCAGCGTTATTTTGCCTAGGGCGCCGTGAACCCTAGCACCGGCGCTGCCTGTGACTTAAAAACAATGATATGCAAAAAAATAGGTAGAGAATAAAAACAACAACTATAAAAAGTTGGCTCAATGCCCCCAACGCGTTTCATTACGAAATGTAACTTCCTCAGAGGGAATATCCAGACTCATTACAAGTTTAGAAGAGCCTTATATGTGCTGCATCTTCAATTAATCAATAAGGTATAGTGCAACACACGTTTTGACCATTTGTGATCATATCAAGCAACATACAGCCGTATTAGCGTGTATATGTGTGCTTAAAAACAGAGGCAAATTCTACCAAGAATGAATCAAATATAAACAATATTCTGCCCCGAATAACCTTACAATGTTATATATATATATATATATATATATATATATATTTAACAGTGACCTTATAAATGCAATACATCTATAATGTTTTTCTTTCATCATCAAAATAATGAATATAGAATAAATTATACTCTTAAATGCATAACCTATATTAGACCCAAAAAAAGGGGGACATACACGCAAGGATTGTAGCAATAACATGATATAGTGCATAAGTACTTATAAGTTTGAGTATAGATACAAGATTACTCAAACTGAAAAAAAAAAAAAATATATAGATTTTGATTTTTATATTTACTTTTATTTTTCAATTTTCATTCTCAATTTCATTTTTATTTTTTTGGTATTTTTAATATTTTTATATTTATTATTTATTTTTTGTTTATTATTTACATATCATCTATTCCATTCACATCTCTGCTTATTCTCTCTCATGTAATTCTATTATTATTATTATTATTTTATATTCATATCCAATTGATTTTAGTTTTAAATTTAATATTTATTTTTATTTATTTTTTTTTTCAGTTTATGAGTATTCTTGTATCTATACTCAAACTTATAAGTACTTATGCACTATATCATGTTATTGCTACAATCCTTGCGTGTATGTCCCCCTTTTTTTTGGGTCTAATATAGGTTATGCATTTAAGAGTATAATTTATTCTATATTCATTATTTTGATGAAGGAAAAACATTATAGATGTATTGCATTTATAAAGGTCACTGTTTCAAGATATATATATATATATATATATATATATATATATATATATATATATATATATATGTTTAACATTGTAAGGTTATTCGGGGCAGAATAATGTTTATATTTGATTCATCCTTGGTAGAATTTGCCTCTGTTTTTAAGCACACATATACACGCTAATACGGCTGTATGTTGCTTGACACGATCACGAATGGTCAAAACGTGTGTTGCACTATACCTTATTGATTAATTGAAGATGCAGCACATATAAGGCTCTTCTGAACTTGTAATGAGTCTGGATATTCCCTCTGAGGAAGTTACATTTCGTAATGAAACGCGTTGGGGGCATTGAGCCAACTTTACAGTTGTTCTCTTTTTATTCTTTACCTATTTTTTTTGCATATCATTGTTTTTAAGTCACAGGCTAATATTGCCGGCTTTTGATTTTGTGCATCTGCACACGGAGCTGTTATACTTCTTATCCCATTTGGCTTCACAAGGAGAGTGCCTGCTCTGATTTACCTCCTTCCTCCTACCCCCGTTGTCCAGCTGGACACTCATCAGGAACGGTGTGCGGTGTCCGATACAGACTCATCTGTGAACCGTGAACACGGTAGGTTTGGAAAATCAGCTAATCGCCCGCACACATTCAAGATTCCGCATAAGCCAGATTGTTATAACCAAGGGGCACATTTATCAATATTCACATAAAGTGAAAAGTAGTTTTCAATCCTTATCGCAATGATAAGGATTTAACTACTTCTCACATTTATGTACAACCCTGCACAGAAACAGCAGTTACGAAAAACTGCTGTTTCAGTGATAGAAAAAAAAAATCATACTTACCCCCCCTCTTCGGGTCTTCTCTTCACTCTTCAATTGCGCATGTCCAGTTCCAAGAACTGGACATGCGCACACAGATCCCCTCTCTGTCTCTGCAACGATAGTTGCAGAGAGAGAGCGCTGAGTGACAGGGAGGGATCATGTGATCCCTCCACACATGCGCTGTCCAGCTCTGCTCTCCGGAGCAGAGCTGACAGCATTAGATTTCTTCAATTCGGATGATGTACGCCAGCTGCAGCTGGTACATTAACATGACAAGTTCCCGAAAAAAGTGTTTTTTCGGGACTTGTTAGATTGCGGTCAGGAGCAGTCACCATTCTGTTGAATGGTGACTGCTCCCAAAAACGAAGAGGAGTGCAAAGCAGCAGATATCCATGATATCTGCTGCGATGCCCCCTTAATAAATTTGCGGAGGACACTGTGGGACCTTAATGACCCGTTAAAAGCACTACCGTGCTTTATTAAATATGCCCCCAAGTTGTTGGCGAGTCACAGACCCGCTCCATGCAGGATTCACATCTCCACTATTATTGGTCATCTAATACCATCTAAGAGAAGAGTCTCCGTTGGAGCGGTTTGTGAAGGTGGGCGTGGAGCTGCTCACTACATCGCGGCCAGAGACAGCGAGTACATATATCCTCTATTACTCACGTTTGGACTGTTTCATTATTGGGGGTATGGAGTAGAACTCTTTCTCTTTGGAATATATAATACGACTGAAGTTGGAGCTCTGACTCCATATTATTCACGTTCAGACGGAGCTATATATACGGCTATCGGGACATTGCCATCTATCCAAATGGGATATATTATTATCAGCATTTGATTGCCAACCACGGCTATCACTAGCATTTGTCCTTGCGGGGAGGTCACTTTAAAGGCTCTTGGAACATCATATTTCATATTGTTTATCACATTACTGGCTGCATCGGGACAGCTGTTACAATTATTCCATTAAGTAGCGCTGGGGTTTTCTATGTATCTCATGAGCAACGGTTTTTTATAATATTTTACAATTTTTATATTTTGATTCTTTGTCACAGTGCACAGTGACTTACTTTATGCCAAGTGTCTTCCCCCTATTATGTTGTCAATTAGCATTAATAGGTATTTTATACATGTGGTTTCCATGTAATAAATTTATATATGAGACTATTCGTGATCTTTGTTTTTATCTTTTTTCTAAATGTAATTTTTTAGACAGACAGGTCTGTAGCGCTGCACTTGTATTCGATTTATTGTTAGTTATCTGTACAGCGCTGCGAAATCAGTGGCGCTATATAAATAAATGGTGATGATGATGATGACGATTAATGTAACAAAATTTCACAGGTGGTGTAATTATATCACTGGTCACCTGGAAAACCTGCACTGTTAGCGTCCCTGAGGACTGGGTTTAGGGAACACTGACCTAGCGGGTAATCCAGCTTTGTGCTCAATATATGCACCAATTTAAAGGTTTAATAATGCTGCAGATCAGCTGACTGAAGCGGTTTCCTTATAATATATTCATGTGCAGTAAAACAAGGCTGCCGATGGCTTCCCGGATGAAATTTAAAGCAGATACATTCTCTCTCCACAAAACAGGTTCATGTAGTAATTACACAGAGCTGTATATAATGTTCTTCTATGTAATGGGTGCAAACGCTGCGTATTAGTAGCTTCATCATTCACTGTATAACTGGATATACAGACATCTGGTCACTGGGGGGTTAACAATATTAATACTGTGCTATAAACAGGGGCACAGACATTGTGGGGTCTGTATCAATATACAGAGTTGTACTTTAACTTCATCAAAGAGCCCATGGATTTCAGTGACGCAGCTGGGACCATATTGAGCAAAATCTAGGGATGTACGTGTCCTGTTTTACTATATGGATTTTCTGTTAGGGATGGAGCGCGCTCTTAAATGGCGACTTTACGGAAAGCAACAAGTAGAAACTTACACCACCTAAGTAGCGGATGAAGTAAATATTGTCCCAATCAAAAAACCCTTGCTCCAAGTGGGTACAAATAACTCAAAATGCTCATAGATAACAGAGAAGATACAGAATATGTTACTTAAAGGCAGCTCAGATGTCCCATTACTTTCAGGAATTATATGAAGGGACATTTATCATAGAGGCGCTCTGTGCTCTGAAAGCTGTAACAGTGAATATACTGCACTATCACAGCACGGTTATAAAACAAGTCTTAATACAAATATTCCACTCAGTAAACAGCACACAGGTACACGTAGGTATACATCATCATCATCACCATTTATTTATATAGCGCCACTGATTCCGCAGCGCTGTACAGAGAACTCACTCACATCTGTCCCTGCCCCATTGGAGCTTACAGTCTAAATTCCCTAATATAGACACACACATACAGACAGACAGACAGGTAGAGACTAGGGTCAATTTTGATAGCAACCAATTAAGCTACTAGTATGTTTTTGGAGTGTGGGAGGAAACCGGAGCACCCGGAGGAAACCCACGCAAACACGGGGAGAACATACAAACTCCACACAGATAAGGCCATGGTCGGGAATTGAGCTCATGACCCCAGTGCTGTGAGGCAGAAGTACTAACCACTAGGCCACCGTGCTGCCTATACATAGGGTTTATATTATATACATTTCCTACAGTACTTCTACCCATAGTTTCTTCTAATTATATAAAAAAAGAACAATAAAGTACATTTTAGTTCCATTTCAACCATACACACATCACTTTATGTATAAAAATAAAACACAAACGACAAAGACACTACAATATAGTAAAGAGAAATCTTGGGGTTATTTTTACCAGGCTGATATAAACCTGTCCCCACATGTTTGATTTAGACATTTCATTCTACAGACTATAAAACTATATCGCCATCAATTTGTCATAGAGTTCGTAATTTGGGCTTAGTCAAAACTGCTTAAAATAAAAAAATAATTTCTCATCGAATGATCGAGTCCTATTAATACAGTCAGGTCCATAAATATTGGGACAGCGACACAATTCTCATATTTTGGGCTCTATACACCACCACAATGGATTTGAAATGAAACAAACAAGTTGTGCTTTAACTGCAGACTTTCAGCTTTAATTTGAGGGAATTTACATCCAAATCCAGTGAACGGTGTAGGAATTACAACGGTTTCTATATGTGCCTCCCACTTTTTAAAAGGACCAAAACTAATGGGACAATCGACTTCAAAGCTATTTTTATGGACATGTGTGGGCTATTCCCTCGTTATTTCATCATCAATTAAGCAGGTAAAAGGCCTGGAGTTGATTCCAGGTGTGACATTTGCATTTGAAAACTGTTGCTGTCAACTCTCAATATGAGATCCAAAGAGCTGTCACTATCAGTGAAGCAAGCCATCATTAGGCTGAAAAAATCAAAACAAACCCATCAGAGAGATAGCAAAAACATTAGGTGTGGCCAAATCAACTGTTTGGAATATTCTTAAAAAGAAAGAACGCACCGGAGAGCTCAGCAACACCAAAAGACCCGGAAGACCACAGAAAACAACTGTGGTGGATGACAGAAGAATTTCTTCCCTGGCGACGAAAAACCCCTTCACAACAGTTGGCCAAATCAAGAAGACTCTCCAGGAGGTAGGTGATTATGTGTCAAAGTCAACAATCAAGAGAAGACTTCACAAGAGTGAATATAGAGGGTTCACCACAAGATGTAAACCATTGGTGAGCCACAAAAACAGGAAGACCAGATTAGAGTTTGGCCAACAACATCTAAAAAAGCCATTATAGTTCTGGAACAACATCCTATGGACAGATCAGACAAAGATCAACTTGTACCAGAGTGATGGGAAGAGAAGAGTATGGAGAAGGAAAGGAACTGCTCATGATCTAATACATACCACCTCATCAGTGAAGCCTGGTGGTGGTAGTGTCATGGCGTGGGCATGTATGGCTGCCAATGGAACTGGTTCCCTTGTATTTATTGATGATGTGACTGCTGACAAAAGCAGCAGGATGAATTCTGAAGTGTTTCAGGCAATATTATCTGCTCATATTCAGTCAAATGCTTCAGAACTCATTGGCCGGCGCTTCACAGTGCAGATGGACAATGACCCGAAGCATACTGCAAAAGCAACCAAAGAGTTTTTTAAGGCTAACAAGTGGAATGTTATGCAATGGCCAAGTCAATCATCTGACCTGAATACGATTGAGCTGCATTTCACTTGATGAAGACAAAACTGAAGGGAAAATGCCCCAAGAACAAGCAGGAACTGAAGACATTTGCAGTAGAGGCCTGGCAGAGCATCACCAGGGATGAAACCCATCGTCTGGTGATGTCTATGCGTTCCAGACTTCAGGCTGTAATTGACTGCAAAGGATTTACAAGAAAGTATTAAAAAGTGAAAGTTTGATGTAGGATTGTTTAGTTTGTCCCATTGCTTTTGGTCCCTTAAAAAGTGGGAGGAACATATAGAAACCGTTGTAATTCCTACACTGTTCACCTGATTTGGATGTAAATTACCACAAATTAAAGCTGAATGTCTGTAGTTAAAGCACATCTTGTTTGTTTCGTTTAAAATCCATTGTTGTGGTGTATAGAGCCCAAAATATGAGAATTGTGTCGATGTCCCAATATTTATGGACCTGACTGTATATGAATACGTAAACCTGGAACATTTCTGCACTACTGGTCACGTTGCAGATATTGTGCAATGGAGATTGTGTGACGGCAGCAATTATGGTTCCGATTCATTAAGGAAAGTTAAGCAAAAAAAATCGAGTACGTTTTCTTACTCAAGTTTTCTGGGAAAAACCATGTTACAATCCAAGGGGTGCAAATCAGTCTATTATTTTGTACATAAGTTAAATTCCGTCTGCTTTATTTTTACACTCAAATATAAAGTTGATCTAGGACATGTCCTATCCAAACTATAAATCTGTTCCCACGTCTTAAATGTACCTCCCCCTCCAATGCAACATGGTTTTGCCGTACTTAAACTGGGTACAAACGACAGGTTTTCGTCCAACAATCGTCTCAACCAGCCAATATATACGATCGGTCGTTCCAAAGTCGGGTTAGTGTGTGTAGTGACACGATGGATGAAAGTCTTACCAAATGCTCGATTGTCGCCTCACTTAGTTGGTCGTACGCTTCAATACTTTCTTTCCAATCACCTTTCACCGTGTAGTGTGTATAAATTTCCGATCGATTCACGATAATCCTCGATACTCTGGGGCTTCCTTGGGTGCGTGTGTATGGAAATTTCAGATGCCTGTACCTGTCCCACGTGGTGCGGTGTCCACACATCACCGACTTGTTAATTAGAGGATTGTAACGGAATAACAATAGCCGTGGTCTATTGCATTGCTGCGTCCAGCATATGGCAGCCAGTTTACTAAAGTGTAGTGTTATAACGCTAACCCTTTACAGCTATATTGGCAACATATTCATATTTACCCTTTCTAAACTTATACCTGTATAAACTTATAAAACTTTATAAACTAATAACATTTATTACCCAATATTTGTAACATACCCAGAATAAACCACAAAAAAATATTTAGTGCAGAATAATAAAAGTTATACAAATAGTACTACACTTTAAAGGTGGTAGTGGTCTGTGGCAGAACCGTTCCAAACAGTATAATGATAACCCGTGTATGGAGAATTTTAGCTGAATTTTGTTGTCTTCTGTTTTTTAATGCGTTTTTGGGTGTTAACTATAGTGAAAGCTCCGCCCCTTTCTTCTAATGTCTTTGGTATATATCGTTACATGCCCTGCAAATGTTGCTTCATTGTGTACCAAATTATAATCATTCCTCGTGACAACATGGCTGTAAAAAGTCGCTACCGGGACGTCCGCTCTTCCCTTTATCGTCCTAAACAAGGCTAGTATGTATGCAGTCCATGGACCGAGCGATCGGACCATCGATCACACGTAAAATCGCTCGGCATAAAAAGTTGGTGGAAAATTAGGCAGTGTGTACCCAGATTTACTTTTGCTTAACTTTCCTTAATGAATCAGGCCCAATATCACCACACTGCAATGCCAAATGATCACCATACTGTGTGCAATATCGAATGGGTAATAGGACACATTCTCCTTTAATTGCAAATATTTTACTAGCTTTGTCAGTGCACAAAGCATACAGTTAATTCAGGTATTTTGTCTATGTTCCAGCAGTCTCTAGTAATTGACCCTCTGACTGGTAGGCAGTAACCTGGCCTCTCTCCAGCTCCATGTAATGGAGACTTATTCTGCCTTGATCATTAACTTGCAGAGCTTAAGTGCAGCAATAACTCTGTAATAATGTCGGATCATATGCAGACATCGCCATTACCCCTGCTCAGTGCACGGTTCTCGCTTTGGTTGTACAAGCAGTGAGACCTGCTCTAGGCTGCGGCCTAGTTGTGAAGCCAGAATCGCTGCCCTCTGCTGCTAGGAGCGCACACAGATATCCTCCTGTCCCTTACTAGGAACATTTATAACCAAACCCCTGATGAATTCGCACATTATAGATTTAAAAGGAGGTGCAGTAAATGTTTTCATGCCTGGACCACCATTAATTCCTGTCTTATTACAGTCCGGGCAACGTGGCCGAGTCATATGCATATTTTATGGCACCTGGACAGGACGCCCGCAGCCCACGCTTTTCCCTTCCTCCCCTCGGAAATTGCCTCCTGGTCCCCTGGGCACAACAAGGAGTATAGCGCGCTGGAATCAATAGCAATTATAAGTAACATTTCCATGCGGCAATACGCCTCGGCCTGTTTTGTTTCTGCTTCCCTCCAATTCAAAAATCTTTCTATATCTGAAATGACTTTTATTGGACATTAGAAATGAGTTTTGTGGCCCGGGGAGTTAACCCTTTCCGGAAAGGCCATGTACGCACACATTAAAGAAACTAGTGACTGAGTAATTGCCACAGGTACTGGTTAGTGCTTCGTAAGTGACCATATGGATGTGGCAATAGATGCACACTAGAGTGGGTAATGGTTACACGGATGACTGGAATTAAGATGCACATAAAAGGATCGTGTCACACGGGAGCGATTAGGCACTGAAGAAGCTGCGTGCCATGATTTCCGAGCTGCTCCGTCTCGTAACTTGTCACCACCGAAGCGATGGAGCGCTTGTAGACGCTGCACTGTACAAGGGGTCCCGTGGAACACCAGTTATAGAATCAGAGGCCTAAATAACCTGCGAGATGGGTGGCGCGTTCATACCCCCAATCAGAGGTGCCACGTCACAGTGATGGCAGCACCAGCGTTTCTGAACCGCTAGCCCACTTGTAGCCCCCCAAGCACTCACATACAGTTCTGTGCACACCCGTCACTGGTACATGCAGAGCAGTCGTACCTCCCAGAACTCTGACAGCTGGGGGGTACGTGCTCTTCCTCTGATAACCTATAGACGGGGATGTTGTTTTTGAGGTTCATTTCATAGTATGTATTGTTGGAAAGTAATCTTGATTCTTTACAGATGTTTGGGGGGGGGGGGGGGAGGGGTGGTTTGTTTTGTGCCCACCCACCCCACCCTCAAAAAAAATATTTTATTGTGGCTCCAATCAATGCAAAAAAAAAAAAGTACATTTTGATAATTCACAGACATCTATCACGAGAACACAGATTATACAGTTTGTCCGTTAGTGTAATATTCATGATTGGTCATCACCCTACAGCTTCGGTGATCTAAGGATAATCTGCACAGTGGTAGGAGAAGGGTCAGTGTTAAAAAATTCATAGCAATTGAACCTTTTCTCAAATCACCAATATAGGAGCTTATGGGTTGTTATTTTTAAACAAAATATTACATTTCTATCCCCTTCTGAACTTGTTTGTTTCAGATATTACCACATAGTAAAAAGACACCACAAACACTGAAAGAAATTAGACCAACCAATGTTAGATCTGACTATGGTGGTGCACAATGATTGTCCATAATACATTTTGGCGATTGGGAGGAAGAGGGAGCGACGTAGAGGGAGGGGGGTAGTTGGGTCACAGCGGTCTTTCATTTCCTTCTCTCATCTCATCACATCCAGCGATCAGCTCTAATGCTGCTTTTACTGTAGAGGGCGATAATTCTCATTCACCAGCACCACATGGATTAAACCCAGTGTCACCACTTATTAAGACTGACCACAAATCACGGAGTCTTTAGGGTCAATATAATCGGTGTGATATTAAATAACCAGATAGACAGAGAAGGCTAATGTCACCCTTTCCTCTCCCTACAGATCGACAGAGGAGACTTCCAGCAGGACTCTGTCCTCAAGCAATTAGAGGTCCTAAAGGAGGAGGAAAAGGAATTTCAGAAGGTAAGACAAGTACACGGCTGTGCAATACTATTATTAGTGTAGAATATAGAAGTTATCACTGCGCTGCAACATTCCCAGGTCTATATTGCACCTATAAAACGTTACACACAGTCGGTGACCGTCCTGACCTGTGCTCCAGGGTAGGGGATGGTGCTGGTATGTGCAATTAATGGGTAATATGTGCAGCCAGGTTATGTGCCGGCTACAATAGCAAAACATTATCAATAAGTGACTTTCAGCACAACACACGTCCGCTCCTTGTAACGGCTGCCGGACAGTAGTAATGTCTGAAATGGATCTATCCTCTTAGGACTGAGATGACAAAGCCAATGCATGTCAAAGAGCAAATGGAAAAAAAAAAACAAAAAAAAAACAATTTAGCCGCCTTTGCAGCTTAATAACAACGTGACCAACCTTGACCACGGAATATGTGGCTTCACTGTGTCTCCAAACCAATTGACATGAAAATAGAGACCGGTTTTCGCAGCTGAGCCTCCTGGCTGACCTCCACGTAATAACATCTGCTGCAGCTCCGGATCACCGGCCCCAAGGTTTACTAACCAATTCAGACAACACACTGATAAATCAGAACAAGGGTCCTGTGGATGTTCTTTATCTGTTACACACACACAAATATTATATGAAACTAGACCGTGTGAAACAAAATGACCAGGTTGAACCTGGAGGAATGTAACAAGAGGGCGAGGTGAACAACTGCACAGATTAGTAATAGCATTAATTTCCAAAACCACAGACTGAGGTAACCCCTCTATCCTCAGCTCAAATATTTACCTGGTTGATCCAGCCAGTAGCATATGCTTGTCTTAAAGATTAAGCCATGTACGTGTAAGTACACACGGCCGGTACAGTGAAACTGCAAATTGCTCATTAAATCAGTTATGGTTCCTTTGATCGCTCCACCCGTTACTTGGCCAACTATTGTAATTCTAGATCTAATACATGCTGATGAGCGCTGATCCCCCCGGGGTGTGTGCATTTATTATACCAAGACCAATCCCGGGGGCTGGTAACTTGGGTCTTGCCCCTTCCCCGGCAGCTTTGGCCACTCTAGATAACCTCGGGCTGATCGCACGTCGCAGTCACGGGGACTATACATTCAGATGTCTGCACTGTTAAACTTCAGTGGTACTTTTCCATGCCTACCATGGTGACCTAGGGGGGAGGGAGCCTGAGAAACGGATACCACATCCAAGGGAGGCAGCAGGTGTGCCAATTTTCATTGGTTTAATATCTCATAAAATCGGAGGATAGCACGTATTGTTTTATTTATCAAAAAAAAAAAAAAAAAAGTCATTCAGTTTTATTACCGATTATCTAATAGACTGACTAACCCGCAGCTTAGGGCACAAGGCTTTTGCGGGGGAGGGCAATTTTTGGGGTGCAAAATTCTGACAGGGAGAGGTATAAACGGACATTCATTTTAAAATACAAGAGTTGTTCTCCAAAGTAAAAAGAAAGCATAAAAGAGAAATGTAGTAAAGTTTCAATCTTGAAATATTCCCAATGAGTCACCCTTGGGCGGGCGCTTGAGGATAAGCGAGTAGGAGAGACAAGAATGGTGACAACCGGCTCCCCCTTCACCATCAGTAGCGCTCGTTCGCGGCTCCATTCTACTCCCCCTTCACCATCAGTAGCGCTCGTTCGCGGCTCCATTCTACTCCCCCTTCACCATCTGTAGCGCTCGTTTGCGGCTCCATTCTACTCCCCCTTCACCATCAGTAGCGCTCGTTCGCGGCTCCATTCTACTCCCCCTTCACCATCAGTAGCGCTCGTTCGCGGCTCCATTCTACTATACACTTCTGATTTTAATGAAAACGAATAAGTGACAAAATTGCTGTGACCCTTTTAAAATGCCAAGTGGAGCAGAGTTTCCAAAACAGAGGAACATAATTGGTGTGTGTGGGGGGGAGTTAGTTTTTACCCATCGCGTATTTGCATGACACAGCAGGTGAGAGGGGTCTTCGAGTGTATAGCCTAGGGGGGCCTGAACAGTTATTCAGATGCTTGAGGGATCCCCAACCACCCTGGAGGGGAAGGGGTGTCCCGTACATTGGGCGACTCAGCGTGGAGCATGAACGTGCCCCGATCTATGATCCACTGAGCGAACTTTCAGGGCTGATATACGAATTTCTCCCCTAGGATAAGCAGCGCACTACAATACACACAGCCCTGTACATCCTGGACAACTGTCAACGAGGATCTCTTTTCTCAGCGTTTGTCTTGGCTTACAGACTGTACACAATTGTTCAATACTGGGGCTTTTTTTTTTAGCCAAAAGTAAAGTTTAACAAAGCCCTCCCCCCCCCCCCCCCGCCCTGTAAACATGTACGATGACAGAATATTTCCCCCCTCCCCTTTACTCACAGAAACAATTTCACTGGGTTATTAGCCCTTAAAGTCAGATTTATTTACATACAGATGAAGGAATGTGTTTAAAGGATAATTAATCTCTTCTCCTCCAAAAAATGATTAAGTGTCATATTTAATCAAAGTGGTTTCCATAGCAACGTGAGCAGACTCCGTCTCTCGGGAGCCAAGCCTACATGCGCTCCTAAAGCCTATTGTGACTGTCTATGTTCCGGATTCCGCAGCTCTATCTGATAATAAAGCACAGTGGACACTTAAGGCTCAAATCACCAACCAGCAAAAAGGTCCCAGTCATCCCGATCCATAAAGGATAAACTCAGCACATTCCTGTTTTACTGCATTTCTCAAGCCCCAGAGATCTAAGAGTTTACTTTACAGAATCCAGCAGATATTTCCTGGAACTGAAGCTTTTTAGGCTTATTGTAGATCTATATTATTTGTACCAAATTGCCAAGTCTGACCATATACAGACAAGGTCACGCTTCATAGCTCGGTTTATTCACATACTGTCCTCTGTGACAAAGCTGAGCAAAACCTCGAAGTGATCTGGTCACAGCGTCGGCTGCTGATGTATTGGGCGTCATTCTCAAAATCTAAACTGTCCCCCTGGTTCCTATAAGCCAAGGTCTGTCGACGTGTGTGTGTGTATGTGTGTGTGTGTGTGTGTGTGTGTGTGTGTATGTGTGTGTGTGTGTGTGTGTGTGTGTGTGTATGTGTGTGTGTATGTGTGTATGTATGTGTGTGTGTATGTGTGTGTGTATGTGTGTGTGTGTGTGTGTGTGTGTGTGTGTAAATGGCTTAGCAGTAACGTGATGTAGTATGTTAGTCATTACTAAAAGCAGGAGAGAGGTGGAAACACAGTAATCCCTATTATCCACTAACTGAACGATATTAGTAGTGAGCTTTCAAGACCACTTAGGTCTCTGTTCTACTTATACCTGGGAAATGATCAAATGTATCTCAAGGTCCTCTGGGCTTATGGTGAAAATGGTCATTTTCTTAGTTACAAGCAAAATATATACAATATATATATACATATATATATATATATATATATATATATATATATATATATATATATATATATATATATATATATATATATATATATATATATATATATATATATATATATATATATATATCTCTATTAAAAAAATTAAATGGCTATGTAATCATGTGCGATGAGGTTTCTGTATTTCATTCAAGCACATAACAACTTCCGATTTTAGCTCCACAAGGAACAGATTGGTCTCGCTCTTAAAAATAATGATATTACTGTTGAAGTTTTCGTATTATAAAGCATCACTAGTTTATAATGTTTCCAGCTGCTTGACGAAGAGACCAAATTAGTCTTAGGGTATCATTGATTCCATATTTTTCCTACTTCTAAAATGACTTATTTTATTAATCCCTTTTGTGGCTGTGGGGATAATCTTGGCCATAAAACATGCTACACATGAAATCCTGGACCAATAATTGACCATTTCCATTTTTCCGCCTTTCAGGATCCCACCAACGGCTACTACAGCGTGAACACGTTCAAAGACCACCACTCAACACCAACCATCTCCTTGTCCAACTGCCAACCAGATGTGCGACCGCCCAACAAGCAGCGGGTCCCTACAGGCATGTCCTTCACCAACATCTACAGCACCCTGAGCGGCCAGAACCGGCTGTACGATTACAGCCAACGCTTCGTTCTCGGCATGGGCAGCAGTTCCATCGAGCTCTGCGAACGCGAGTTCCAGAGGGGCTCGATGAGCGACAGCAGCTCTTTCCTGGACACTCAGTGCGACAGCAGCGTCAGCAGCAGCGGGAAGCAAGATGGCTACGTCCAGTTTGACAAGTCCAGCAAAGCTTCCGCCTCCTCTTCCCACTTTTCCCAGTCATCCTCTCAAAACTCTGACCCGAGCAGGCCCCTTCAGAGGAGAATGCAGACACACGTGTGACCCCCATTCACCGTACCTGGGAGATACCAGGGAGGGCGAGGAAGCACAGGAATTGGGTGGTATTTGGCTAAGACTTATGACAAGGACTTCGGACATTTTGAAGCCTGGAATAAGGGAGAGAGCCTCTCTCCCCGACATATTTATTTAGTTTTATATTTATACAAAAAAGGAGAGGACCTTTCTATTGTACAAATCACTTTGTTCAGTGGAGTACAACAAGCCATGGTTCTATTATTTAGGCGGGTGGGAATGAAACGTTTTATAAAACTATCCCCAAAAAAATGTAAAATAAAATGTAGCTCCCAACTTCCAACTGGAGCCGAAACTTTAATTGCTTCAATCTAGGAATCTAGCCATCAGTAAGCACAACGCTGAGGTGACGGCCTCATGTAGAGATAGTGGAAGGTACCATCAGACAACAGCACAGGAACTCCAGAGAGACCCCCTCCCGCCCCGTATGGTCTCTTCCAATATGGCTGGTCGCATTCTGGTGCCCTTTGCAAGATATGAAACGTAGCAGGAACCAGCAGATTTGTATTTCACCAACGGACAGGTATATTTATTGTAAAACATATTAGTAGGTGAATACATTTTTCCTAAACCTACAATGTAGGAAGTTGTAGTAAAAATATTGGATTATTTCCTGTCTCTCCAGAAAGGAGATTTGGGGAGGGGTCTATATTTTTACCATGTTTTAATTTTAAGCAGCAAAACACAAAAAAAGACCTCTTAGTTCAGGGACTACGAGGACTGTGCGAAGGTTCTCGTCACATCTCTTATCTGAGCCATTTCAGGAGCCTTCATCGCACACATACCCAAGCTCACAGGAACACGCACATACATGTACAATCATTTTATAGTGCTCATACATATTTTCTGTTCCCACGTTGATCTAACTACACAGAAGTAAAGGCCGATGTGATAATATACAGGGCAGAGCGACGCAGGATTTCAGTGTATAACGTGGGTATCGTTCAATGGCCGGTGAATGACCTAGACATCCAGAGGACAAGTGATGTAAGGCGGGAGATGACGTCATGTGTTATGAATATAAATGGGCAGGTCGTCTGCCCTAACGGGGCCATGTTTGTTGGATATATAATATATATACTTGTTTTAATAAATCCAGGTCTGGACACAGGAGGACGGGCCGGTATTGTCAGTTTGTGATGTGATTGTGCTTCAGAGATGGACAGAGGCATCACTGATAACGCTGAGTCCTGACAATCAGAGGCCAGAGGTATCGCGGCTTTAGGACAATCCGGTCCTGTTGCCTATTCGACAATCCCTAAACTAGCACAAAATACAGATTAAAATATAAAACCTGTCATGTAAACTACCTTTGCCTGGTTTCCTCATTTACATGTGCGGGAGAATTGTGCCATTTGTATGGAAATAAGTCACTATTACCTGTATACACACCAAGGGGCTTTATTACCAGATTAGTGACATTCTGCTGGGTCTACACCACAAAAGTGATTTGTATTAGTTTACCTAAAATAGCCCAGAATATTCTGTATGAGGAGAATATTGGAGGTGGGATCTTTCCTTTGTGTTGGATACAGATATTTAGAAGTGTCAATTGTAAAGCGCTACGGAATTCGCTGGCGCTATATAAATAAATGATGAAGGTGTCTTACACACTCAGCAGTGCATTACACTATAACGCATCATCCATACAAGTTATCACTACACAGGGTGAAGCGGACACCGTCCTATTGGGTAAGACAAACAGAGATCCTGGTTTAGGCTAAAAAAAAACAAAAAAAAACCACACCTAAAGACGATCTACAGCTAAGAACGGTGGCTGTACCAACCTCTACAGACAAGGTGATATTTATCTTCATGACATTCACATAGTTCACAATAACTATTATAGAGTACACATGGAGAGACAGATTTTTGGTATGTAAATCTGGTATCAGTTTTATATATCATTCCTGATGACCGTATTTTCTATGCAATAAATAAGGATACGGTGGGCATTCATGTTGGCTGATTTTGGCAGGATGTTAATTGCTAATACCAAAATTTCAATAACAGACAACCTTATTTTTATTGACACCGTTAGAAAAGTCCTTATTTTCAGAGAAATATTCGGATATTGGGACAGTGCACCAAGAGGGGTTACGGGAGGTCAGAGGTTCCTATTGCACTTGTTCTTCACATATGATCCACTGTCCTTCACGGATGACCGTACGGATATCCAGGAGACGAGGACAGGATGCGTCATTTCAGAATGCTTCAAGTTTGGCGCATTTTTCACTCAATGTACTGTGAAGTAAACGTTTGCACATACACTATATCAACAAAAGTATTTGGCCACACCTGCACCTGTTAATGATTGAATTGAGGTATTTCAATCAGACTCATCGCCAGAGGTGTATAAAATCAGCACTTAGCCGTGCAGTCTCCATTTGCAAACATTTGTGATACAAAAAATGGGTCGTTCTGAAGAGCTCAGTGACTTCCAGCGCGGTGCCGCGATAGGATGCGCGGTGCTGCGATAGGGTGCGCGGTGCTGCGATAGGATGTGTGGTACTGTGATAGGATGCGCGGTGCTGCGATAGGATGCGTGGTACTGTGATAGGATGTGCTGTACTGTGATAGATGCCACCTTTGCAATAAGATGGTTTGTGAAATCTCACCCCTGCTGGATATTCTACAGTCAACTGTAAGCGATATTATTAGAAAGTGGAAGTGTTTAGGAACAACAGCAACTCGGCCATGAAGCTTAAGACCACGTAAAATTAAAGCGCGGAACCAACAACTGCTAAGGCACATGGTGCGTAAAAGTCACCAACACTCTGCTGATTCCATAGCTGAAGAGTTCTGAACTTCCACTGGCATTAATGTAAGCACAAAACTGTGCGGCGGGAGGTTAATGGAATGGGTTTCCATGGCCGAGCAGCTGCATGCAGCCTCACATCACCAAGACCAATGCCAGGCGTCGGGTGGAGTGGTGTAAAGCACACTGACACTGGACTGTGGAGCAGTGGAAACGTGTTCTGTGGAGCGATGAATCACACTTCTCTGGCAGTCAGATGGGAAAGTCTGTGTTTGGTGGATGCTGATTATGTCGGGTTCCGGTAAGGCACTTATAGAAGATAAGTGCCAACTTGGCCGAGCACTGGAGTGCCAGCTCCTCTCCTGGTCTGATCAGAAGGGTGACGGAGGAGAGTGTGACATCAACTCTACAAGACTTTTCTAATGGTGTCAATTAAAAATTTGTAATATTTTTTGTCAATGATATAAATTTTAAATGAAGTTGACTTCTCACAACATAATGTATATGGAGATCCCCTAATTAAGGACATTATATTCAGTGAACTGAATATATTGTATATTGAATAATCTCTCAAAGCTCAACAGCATTATCAGGTCACAAGACATTTTTGAGTCCCCCGGTTTAACCACTTTCCTATCTCAGACCTAAAAAATTTCCTTTGTCCTGATTGTCAGACAAAGCGATTGCACGTTATGAAAGGAGAAACCTTTTAATGCTAGATCATGGTCTCTAAATACCAAACATTTAAAATCCTATTTAAGACTCTGCAGCTCTTGTACCGTCCCATATTGTCTCTAGAGTCTTTCTAGATAGAAAACAAAGATTTATTATTGCTCTCAATTACTTGTTTCTCTCCAATCTGACATGTTGCCTTCGTCCCAAGGACAACAATCAGACATCACACATGGACAGTACATCAGATTCATACACAATTCAGTGACAATTTAGGAGAATATCTCGCCCCCCTTACACAGCAGCATTACACACGCAGATTCATTGTCTGCTCTTATTTGTATAGACTTTCTATAAACCACAGGAGGTTTCTGTGGTCTCAATGCAGGTTTGAATCTATTGTATACATGAAAGCCTGGTACTTACGGATTAAACATTAAACTTAAGCATTTAACCCATGTTTTTAAAGCCTTTCAAATATGCTTTGTGATGGGGGAGGGGGCACCTCCCAAAATTTTGGCTGTCGGGACAAAAGGTTCAAGAATCATGATGGCGAGACCGGCCCCTCAAATCGGGACAGTTGCGGTTATGCTATGTTTTGCATAAATAGTCCAAAAAATAATCATCAATTTATATAGCGCCACTAATTCTGTAGTGCTGTACAGATAACTCCCTCACATCAGTCCCTGTACCATTGAAGCTTACAGTCTTAATTCCCTAACATACACACAGACTAGGGTCAATTTGATAGCAGCCAAATAACTACTATGTTTTTGGAGTGTGAGAGAAAAGCGGAGCACCCGGAGGACACCCACGCAAGCACGGGAAGATCATACACAGCCAACCAACGTCAATCGTCATCTCTGACCCCCTGACAACTGTCACTCATTTCAGTGCATATAGTAAAACTGCCTGATGGTGGCTTTACCTATATGCTCCAAGCATCATACCTTGCAGCCTGGCGCTATCAGCAGCTATAGTGGGCAAGTTCACCAACCATGATCACATTAACAGCCTTCTAGGGCTACGCATGAAAAACACAGCCACAGCTGAGCAGGATCCAATATAACATCCCAGGTGGGAATCATCCTTTGTACACAAGGGGTTCATTCAAGACAGTGCAAACTAGCAAAAAATAAAAATATGCATTATGTTCGAGTTCAGATTTTATTATGAAAACCTATATGTAGAATCCTGCCTTTTTTGGCCATTTCGGTTACATTTTTGAAGTGAGAAGAGTCATAAGCAAACTAATGGTATTTTCTGATAATTATAAGTCCTCTGCAAAAAAAAAACCCCAAGTTATTATTTGTGTAGATGCTGCACAAACAAACAAAATGCTGATATTGATGTTGGAATGGGACCAACCAAAAAGTGTCAATGCAGACACAGCGGGAAAGAACTACAGAACCTACTTTATAATGTGACTGCCCTGCACATCGCTAATAGGTTATAAACAAAACAATTGTCAAGGACTTTTTTTTGTGATGTATCTGGGACAACATGGAAGGAATGAGCAGGGCTGTCAGTCGTTATTCTGAAGGAAAACTAGTAAGGGGTAATTTTATTTCTCAGGTCAGACAAGGCAGCTTCAGCCCTGTGTCCCCCAATTACACAACATTCCCGGCAGCACTAATAAATATATATATCTCCTAGTAGGGGACCCATCAGTATGCAGCTTACCCATTCACTGGAATGAACACACAGCATAGAGACCCGACAACGCACCGCGGTGTTTAGACAATCAGCACTTTAAAGTTCAAGCCAAAAGATTTGTCACAAATATAACTATTGACTTAATACCTCAAATTAAGTCACTGAGTGGAAAAGCAAGAGGTTCATTGATCTCAAATGATAACATATAATAAAGTGGCCTTCTCAATGGGGCATCAGATCAATTTCTGACTAGTAAAGTTCAATTAAAATGCAGAAAATTGGAATAATCCTCCACACAGGGATATCGATCCCGACCAGCTATGCATTGTAAATTAGATGGGAAATATGGATGTATTAACCCTCTGGTGAGTTATTCTGAGGAGTATGAGCCCGTTATATAAACCACCAACTCTCCTGTGACTGTATTAATAATCTGTGACACATGGAATACACTGCATTCTGCAACAGAGGGTGTATAATGACTATACAGCCACCTTCATTCACGGTGCAGGAATACGACGTGTGAGGGTGGAGGAATCACTTATATTCAGCATAGCTGGGGCTGTAATTGTTATCAATGTCTACCTGCCATCTACACCCAGTGGAGATCGGGCCACCAACCTGGTTTCATTTTTCCCAGATTCACTCAACAAATCAATGCATAAAATACGCTGCGCAAAGTGCTCAGCACAAGGTTGTAAATGAGCTCAGTGTGTCATCTGTGGCATGAAACATAATACAGCCAAAAGCAGGGCCATCTTAACAACATTATGGGCCCCCGGGCAAAGCAGTGCACCGGGGCCCCTACATACATACATATATATATATATATATATATATATATATATATATATATATATATACACATATATATATATATATATATATATATATATATATATATATACACACACACACACACATATATATATATATGTATAGAGATACAGATATAGATATATAGAGATAGATAGATAGATGTATAGCTCAGTGACCCTTGTAGGTTTTTTTTGCAGGTTTTTTCATTTGCAGGATTATTTATTCTAATTAAGAGCCCTGCCTATAGGACCCCCTCGCCCATGGGGCCCCCGGGCACCTGCCCATCGTGCCCAATGGAAAAGATGGCCCTGGCCAAAAGTATACACGCGACGTGCGTATTATGATGGGGGGCAAACTTATAGCTGCACGAAGGCCATTGCTACCATTAGGCAAACAGGGAACCAATGGTTAGGGGGTGCCTAGAACATTGAGCAACAATCTTATGGGGGGGGGGGGGGAATACTTTTTTCGCTGTGGAGAAATAAAAAATTAAATAAAAATACAAAAACTATTCAAAACAACTGTTCAGCTTTTTGGTAAACTGGGATTAGCCGGAGCTCACCGGCACGTTTTGATCACTATGCAGCGCCGGTCAATGCACTTTTGTTCTCTTAGAGTGGAGTATAGAAGGTAAACATTTAAAAGCACCCTATTAATTTACTAGGGACCAGGGACATCACTGAGGCCTGGTGTTTGTAGCTCGGTGATCATGTTGGTTCCTATTAAATTAATAAGCTGCATTCTCTAGAGTACCGATTCTGTTCACAAAGTTGCTCCCTGCACAGCGTTTAGGCGACATGAGCACTTGAGTAACCCATGCAAAAGTCCCATCATACTGTCCGGTATGGTTGATGACAGATTTTCTTTCAGCACTAGAAGTACAACCTGGTAGAATGACAGGACAGACATTGGACCTGTGTTCTGTCTGCACCTTCCGTCTCTCACCGACATTCTACTTACGGAAACTACCGAAAAACGTGTTACAGCAGATTCTGAGCCCCAGCTCTAGCGATGCTGGAATTAGTAGTTCTCAAAACGGTTTGTCGAATGTAATGTTCATGGTTTGAATGCAAAAAAAATTAAAATACACTTTAAACATACTATAAAACTTTGCTTTTTAAGCTTGAACAATCAGTGTTGTGTAGCAAATTTTTAATGTATTTAGTTTAAACAGAGTCTTGAACAGCAAATGGAATTTCGAGGTCCCTTGTTTGAGGGCAGAGACACCGCAGTAGTCAAACCAGCCCCAAATTCATAAATTTGAGGATCAATTTCCAACAAACGTCAAACCCATCTAATCATTTGAATATATCCAATACACATATTAAATGTTACTACTGTAAATTTTGTTCTGTAAAAAATAAAACATTAAAAAGTTAGAGATAATTTGTTAAATTCAAATTACGAATAACATCTGTGAGATCACCAACAATCACCAGAGAGGTTATTAGTGAAACAGCAAAAATAAGATTATTATGAGGAACAAACAGTTCTCTGGAATTAAAAAGGTAACAAGGGCAATTCAGGTCTCACAGCTCAGAATGTGCTATTTCTTGAGCACAGATTTAAAGACATTGATTGTGCTACACAATAATATACATTCATTAAACCCTAGGTGGCATAGGTAGATTTTCAGCATTTCACAGAATGACTGCACCGCTGTACAGGATTAAGAAAACTAAAATTCTAAGGTTTAACTAAAGCTGATGTTTCCATTTTAATTCACAATGGAGTCCAATTTACTGGGTAAACAATCTGAATCGGGCAACAAGTTAGGGAGTCACCCACATCCGGTATTATCTATATAAAGTTCTGTACACAACTGCGGTAACCCTCATAACTGCTGAAAAGATTGTGACTCTGTACACACTACAGATATCTGCCTACACTGCTGGTGGCGAGTGCGTACACACTGCCACATTTTTCCGACATCGTTCTATTGTTGATGATGATTTTTAGGAAGTTTCTAAAATCAAACAATACAATGTGTTCTGGTACGATAAAGCATGATCGTAGGAGTGTACACACTGGTGTAATATCTAACCAAACGGTTGTTTATTGTGTGATTGGCACGATAATTGTATCAGTGTGTACCCAGTGTGCAACACCAGGACTTCACATGCTCAATCATGGACCGGGCAACTGACAACGTTGTGTAAATTAGACAGAAAATACAGCAGTTGTGTCCAATTCAAGGGGCAGATGGGCAAGACAAAGGTCACATGACAAGCAGAACTGCCCTGCACAACCTCAGGAGTATAAGGAGCAGCAACACAGAGGGGGGGTTTCACAACACAAGATAGGGGCAGAACAATAACACAGTTGTAGAGAAAACTATAAAGCTATCACCACCAGTGTAGTTCAAGACAACGGTAGTCCAATGGTTGGACGCAGGTTGTGGATGAAAGAGATCAATGAAGGCTGTCACAATGTGCACTCATTATTAGAAAGACCCCAGTCTATGTACAGCAAACTACAACAGTGGTGTGGAAAGCCATAAGAGCTCAAAATTCATTGTACATGGCGGCTGAAGACACCAGACTGAAATTACAGCGGTTTAAGTCTTCATGCACCAGGCGGTTACATTATGTCCAGTTGGTACATGGAGAATCTCGCTGCTCCTCACAGTGTAATGGCTGGGAATGAACCGTGAGGCCGCTTCTGCCCAGCGTGAATTATAGATGCTGTGTATGGAAGAGATATCCCATCTCCCTGTCCCAGAATCCTCAGTGACGACATCACCAGATGAGAGGGACTCTCACCTCTCCTGAATGTAACCGTGTGCAGATTCTATGAACTCACCATTTATATAAACACAAAGTCAGTGGAATCTATAGATCAGCACACGTGTTATTTATCTCAAAAAAGGTTACAAGTCATAGGAAAAAACTCATTCTATTTTAAAAGGGTTACACTAACCGCGTAAAAACAAGATGGGACGAAACAAAGGCTATGTGCATTTTTCACCTGTAATACACCCCCCCCCCCCTCCCATTGTGTAATAAATATTATTTTCCCCAATAGGCTACTGAAAGGAAATAACATTTCTCTGTAAAGAGCACGAAAATTCACTTTAGTACATTACCATCATGAATACAAAATTAAGCAAATATTTGTCTGGTCACACAAACATGCTGCTTAAGACCACGGACCCTGAAGGACTGGAATAAAACTGAACGCTTTGTGACTAGTCAGTTTAAGCCCAATGACAGTGGTGGGGGAGGGGGGGGGGGTTGCCTCTGACTGTTCCATAAATGTCTAATTATGCCCTAACCAAGTGTTGTTTAAGTTGAGACGACCAAATATCATCTTTTTGACATAACTAATGAATGAGACAAAGGTAAAATAGAGGCAGAGACAGTCACTTGCAGAAGTTGCACGCAGCAATTGTCACCAGCGATTGTACTCTCTGTCTAATGTTATTCAATGAGAAGCCCGAGTATGAAGGGACGACAGCATTTTGTTCTCTCCTTTTTTACTATTGAATCTCTACTAATGATGTTTCCAGAGCTGGCACTTTTACATGGTAACAAGTTATCGGCTTTCATATTGTAGCAACAAGCTGCCCATGTGTAATAAATCATAGCGCTGCTAATGAGATTACAAATAACAATATTTACAGATCTTATGATATTAATCTACAAACAAACAGAGCAAATGTTGGACCTTCTGCTCTTTATATGGAAGATACAGCGGAGCAGAGATGTCAATCACACGTCCCACAGCACAGACACCTCACTGTACATTCTACAGCACCGAAGAGGCGGGAGGCACCTCACTGTACATTTTATAGCACCAAGGAGGGAGGCACCTCACTGTACATTCTATAGCACCAGGGAGGCCCCTCACTGTACATTCTATAGCACCAAGGAGGGAGGCGAGGCACCTCACTGTACATTCTATAGCACCGAGGAGAGAGGCACCTCACTGTACATTCTATAGCACCAAGGAGGGAGGCGTCTCACTGTACATTCTATAGCAGCGAGGGAGGCACCTCACTGTACATTCTATAGCACCGAGAGAGGCACCTCACTGTACATTCTATAGCACCGAGGGAGGCACCTCACTGTAAATTCTATAGCACCAAGGAGGGAGGCACCTCACTGTAAATTCTATAGCACCAAGGAGGGAGGCACCTCACTGTACATTCTACAACACAGAGGGAGGCGAGGCACCTCACTGTACATTCTATAGCACCAAGGAGGGAGGCACCTCACTGTACATTCTATAGCACCGAGGAGGAAGGCAAGGCACCTCACTGTACATCAGGGGTGGGCAATTAATTTCTTTCGGGGGCCATATGGAAAATCAGATCTGTGTTCGAGGGCCGAACCAAATTTATAAAAGGCCATTATAAAGGGCCCATCATAAAATGCAGCAAATTATATATCAGAATCATTTACCTGTTCAGTAGGAGAAATCTAGTCTGTCTTGGGCTTGAACAAGTGCACTGAAATCTGGCGGAATATCTGAGGTGGCTATGCGAAGGACAGCTGAGAGGTGGTCATCAGTGATACAGGATCTGTGTCAAAATGGGCAGCAAATTAGTATCCCCTATGATAGGTGGTATCACTCACGTTTAGGCAGATTTAAGCAGAGTGTCTGAAGGTCAGGAGCAGAGGACGAGACAGCTGGCAGTATGGCAGTGGCAGGAGAACTTACTGGGAAGAGATAAAAAACAGAAGAGAACAAGTTACTAGCACCTCCATCAATAAAAACAGTGACCCACAGTACCACCATCAATAAACACAGTGACTGGAACCCCCACCTAGATATTACCCCACTATACCAGAGCTCTATCCGTCCATCTTTAATCAACATCATGCCAGGCACAGCAGGGCTGAGGGGCAGCGCGGCATGATGCCCGCTGTCCTGTGGTGATCCGCATCATGCCGTGCTGCCCCTCAGCCCTGCTGCACCCGGCATGATGTTGTCTGTAACGGTAATACTTACGGTACCTTTTTACTGTCTTCTTCCATACTCTTCTGTGCTCTCCTCCGCGGCGCTGCTGTGAATGCGGCGGGAGAGGTGTATGGACAGTGCGCACTTCCTCCCTACGCAGCAGCGCAGGGGATTACGCTGTATCCGGCCCCGGCATGATCTGATGCTCTGGAAGGGACGCGCATCGCCGACCAGCTCTGTATCCCTTCCAGAACCTGTGGCTGGCAGCAAAATTAATTAAATCTCCTGGGCAGACCCGGCGGGCCGGATTCGGAAGGCTGGCGGGCCGTATGTGGCCCGTGGGCCGGAGTTTGCCCAGGTCTGCAGTACATTCTATAACACCGAGGGAGACGAGGCACCTCACTGTACATTCTACAACACAGAGGAGGGAGGCACCTCACTGTACATTCTATAGCACAGAGGAGGGAGGCACCTCACTGTACATTCTATAGCACAGAGGAGGGAGGCACCTCACTGTACATTCTACAACACCAAGGAGGGAGGTGAGCCACCTCACTGTACATTCTATAGCACCGAGGAGGGAGGCACCTCACTGTACATTCTATAACACCGAGGAGGGAGGCGAGGCACCTCACTGTACATTCTATAGCACCGAGAAGGGAGGCGAGCCACCTCACTGTACATTCTATAGCACAGAGGGAGGCGAAGCACCTCACTTTACATTCTATGGCACCAAGGAGGGAGGCACCTCACTGTACATTCTATGGCACCGAGGGAGGCACTTCACTGTACATTCTATAGCACCGAGGGAGGCACCTCACTGTACATTCTACAGCACAGAGGAGGGAGGCACCTCACTGTACATTCTACAGCACAGAGGAGGGAGGCACCTCACTGTACATTCTACAGCACAGAGGAGGGAGGCACCTCACTGTACATTCTACAGCACAGAGGAGGGAGGCACCTCACTGTACATTCTACAGCACAGAGGAGGGAGGCACCTCACTGTACATTCTATAGCACAGAGAAGGGAGGCACCTCACTTTACATTCTATGGCACCAAGGAGGGAGGCACCTCACTGTACATTCTATGGCACCGAGGGAGGCACTTCACTGTACATTCTATAGCACCGAGGGAGGCACCTCACTGTACATTCTACAGCACCAAGGGGGGAGGCACCTCACTGTACATTCTACAGCACAGAGGAGGGAGGCACCTCACTGTACATTCTACAGCACAGAGGAGGGAGGCACCTCACTGTACATTCTACAGCACAGAGGAGGGAGGCACCTCACTGTACATTCTATAGCACAGAGAAGGGAGGCACATCACTGTACATTCTATAGCACAGAGAAGGGAGGCACCTCACTGTACATTCTATAGCACAGAGAAGGGAGGCACCTCACTGTACATTCTATAGCACATAGAAGGGAGGCACCTCACTGTACATTCTATAGCACAGAGAAGGGAGGCACCTCACTGTACATTCTACAGCACCAAGGAGGGAGGCACCTCACTGTACATTCTACAGCACATAGGAGGGAGGCAACTCACTGTACATTCTACAAAACCAAGGAGAGAGGCACCTCACTGTACATTCTATAGCACCGAGGGAGGCAAGGCACCCCACTGTACATTCTATAGCACTGAGGGAGGCAAGGCACCCCACTGTACATTCTATAGCACCGAGGAGGGAGGCAAGGCACCTCACTGTACATTCTATAGCACCGAGGGAGGTGAGGCACCTCACTGTACATTCTATAGCACAGAGGAGGGAGGCGAGCCACCTCACTGTACATTCTATAGCACCGAGGGAGGTGAGGCACCTCACTGTACATTCTATGGCACCAAGGAGGGAGGCACCTCATTGTACATTCTATAGCACCAAGGAGGGAGGCACCTCACTGTACATTCTATAGCACCAAGGAGGGAGCCACCTCACTGTACATTCTATAGCATCGAGGAGGGAGGCGAGCCACCTCACTGTACATTCTATAGCACAAAGGGAGGCGAGGCACCTCACTGTACATTCTATGGCACCAAGGAGGGAGGCACCTCACTGTACATTCTATAGCACCGAGGGAGGCGAGGCACCTCACTGTACATTCTACAACACAGAGTGAGGCGAGGCACCTCACTGTACATTTTATAGCACCAAGGAGGGAGGCACCTCACTGTACATTCTATAGCACCGAGGGAGGCACCTCACTGTACATTCTATAGCACCGAGGGAGGCGAGGCACCTCACTGTACATTTTATGGCACCAAGGAGGGAGGCACCTCACTGTACATTCTATGACACCAAGGAGGGAGGCACCTCACTGTACATTCTATGGCACCAAGGAGGGAGGCGAGGCACCTCACTGTACATTCTATAGCACAAAGGAGGGAGGCACCTCACAGTACATTCTATAGCACCAAGGGAGGCACCTCACTGTACATTCTATAGCACAAAGGAGGGAGGCACCTCACTGTACATTCTATAGCACAAAGGAGGGAGGCACCTCACTGTACATTCTATAGCACAAAGGAGGGAGGCACCTCACTGTACATTCTATAGCACAAAGGAGGGAGGCACCTCACTGTACATTCTATAGCACAAAGGAGGGAGGCACCTCACTGTACATTCTATAGCACAAAGGAGGGAGGCACCTCACTGTACATTCTATAGCACAAAGGAGGGAGGCACCTCACTGTACATTCTATAGCACAAAGGAGGGAGGCACCTCACTGTACATTCTATAGCACAAAGGAGGGAGGCACCTCACTGTACATTCTATAGCACAAAGGAGGGAGGCACCTCACTGTACATTCTATAGCACAAAGGAGGGAGGCACCTCACTGTACATTCTATAGCACAAAGGAGGGAGGCACCTCACTGTACATTCTATAGCACAAAGGAGGGAGGCACCTCACTGTACATTCTATAGCAAAGGAGGCACCTCACTGTACATTCTATAGCAAATGAGGCACCTCACTGTACATTATACAGCACCGAGGGAGGCACCTCACTGTACATTTTACAGCACAGAGGAGGGAGGCACCTCACTGTACATTCTATAGCACCGAGGGAGGCACCCCACTGTACATTCTATAGCACCGAGGAGGGCGCCACCTCACTGTACATTCTATAGCACCGAGGGAGGCGAGGCACCTCACTGTACATTCTATAGCACCGTGGAGGGAGGCACCTCACTGTACATTCTATAGCACCGAGGGAGGCACCTCACTGTACATTCTATAGCACCGAGGAGGGAGGCGAGGCACCTCACTGTACATTCTATAACACCGAGGGAGACGAGGCACCTCACTGTACATTCTACAACACAGAGGAGGGAGGGGAGGCACCTCACTGTACATTCTATAGCACAGAGGAGGGAGGCACCTCACTGTACATTCTACAGCACAGAGGAGGGAGGCAAGGCACCTCACTGTACATTCTACAACACCGAGGAGGAATGCGAGGCACCTCACTGTACATTCTACAACACTGAGGAGGGAGGCGAGGCACCTCACTGTACATTCTACAACACAGAGGAGGGAGGCAAGGCACCTCACTATACATTCTATAACACCGAGAAACCTCACTGTACATTCTATAGCACCAAGGAGGGAGGCACCTCACTGTGCATTCTATAGCACCAAGGAGGGAGGCACCTCACTGTACATTCTACAGCACCAAGGAGGGAGGCACCTCACTGTACATTCTACAGCACAGAGGATGGAGGCACCTCACTGTACATTCTACAACACCGAGGAGGGAGGCACCTCACTGTACATTCTACAACACGGAGGGAGACGAGCCACCTCACTGTACATTCTATAGCACCGTGGAGGGAGGTGAGGCACCTCACTGTACATTCTATAGCACAGAGGGATGCGAGCCACCTCACTGTACATTCTATGGCACCAAGGAGAGAGGCACCTCACTGTACATTCTATAGCAGCGAGGGAGGCACATCACTGTACATTCTATAGCAGAGAGAGAGGCACCTCACTGTACATTCTATAGCAACAAGGAAGGAGGCACCTCACTGTACATTCTACAGCACCGAGGGAGGCGCCTCACTGTACATTCTACAGCACAGAGGAGGGAGGCACCTCACTGTACATTCTACAGCACAGAGGAGGGAGGCACCTCACTGTACATTCTATAACACCGAGGAGGGAGGCACCTCACTGTACATTCTATAGCACCGAGGGAGGCACCTCACTGTACATTCTATAGCACCAAGGAGGGAGGCACCTCACTGTACATTCTATAGCACCGAGGAGGGAGGCACCTCACTGTACATTCTATAGCAAAGGAGGCACCTCACTGTACATTATATAGCACCAAGGGGGGAGGCACCTCACTGTACATTCTACAGCACCAAGGGAGGCACCTCACTGTACATTCTACAGCACAGAGGAGGGAGGCACCTCACTGTACATTCTATAGCACCGAGGGAGGCACCCCACTGTACATTCTATAGCACCGAGGAGGGAGCCACCTCACTGTACATTCTATAGCACCGAGGGAGGCGAGGCACCTCACTGTACATTCCACAGCACCAAGGAGGGAGGCACCTCACTGTACATTCTATAGCACCGAGGAGGGAGGCACCTCACTGTACATTCTACAATACTGAGGAGGGAGGCGAGGCACCTCACTGTACATTCTACAACACTGAGGAGGGAGGTGAGGCACCTCACTGTACATTCTACAACACAGAGGAGGGAGGCAAGGCACCTCACTATACATTCTATAACACCGAGGAACCTCACTGTACATTCTATAGCACCAAGGAGGGAGGCACCTCACTGTGCATTCTATAGCACCAAGGAGGGAGGCACCTCACTGTACATTCTACAGCACCAAGGAGGGAGGCACCTCACTGTACATTCTACAGCACAGAGGATGGAGGCACCTCACTGTACATTCTACAACACCGAGGAGGGATTCACCTCACTGTACATTCTACAACACGGAGGAAGACGAGCCACCTCACTGTACATTCTATAGCACCGTGGAGGGAGGTGAGGCACCTCACTGTACATTCTATAGCACAGAGGGAGGCGAGGCACCTCACTGTACATTCTATGGCACCGAGGGAGGCGAAGCACCTCACTGTACATTCCATAGCACAGAGGAGGGAGGCAAGGCACCTCACTGTACATTCTATGGCACCGAGGAGGGAGGCAAGGCACCTCACTGTACATTCTATACCACCAAGGAGTGAGGCGAGGCACCTCACTGTACATTCTATACCACCAAGAAGTGAGGCGAGGCACCTCACTGTACATTCTATAGCACAGAGGGAGGCAAGGGCACCTCACTGTACATTCTAAAGCACCAAGGAGGGAGGCACCTCACTGTACATTCTATAGCACCGAGGGAGGCGAGGCACCTCACTGTACATTCTATAGCAATGAGGGAGGCACCTCACTGTACATTCTATAGCACCAATGAGGGAGGCACCTCACTGTATATTCTATAGCACCAATGAGGGAGGCACCTCACTGTACATTCTATAGCAATGAGGGAGGCACCTCACTGTACATTCTATAGCACCAATGAGGGAGGCACCTCACTGTATATTCTATAGCACCAATGAGGGAGGCACCTCACTGTACATTCTACAGCACCAAGGAGGGAGGCACCTCACTGTACATTCTACAGCACCAAGGAGGGAGGCACCTCACTGTACATTCTACAGCACAGAGGATGGAGGCACCTCACTGTACATTCTACAACACCGAGGAGGGAGGCACCTCACTGTACATTCTATAGCACCGAGAGGCACCTCACTGTACATTCTATAGCAGCGAGGGAGGCACATCACTGTACATTCTATAGCAGAGAGAGAGGCACCTCACTGTACATTCTATAGCAACAAGGAAGGAGGCACCTCACTGTACATTCTACAGCACCGAGGGAGGCACCTCACTGTACATTCTACAGCACAGAGGAGGGAGGCACCTCACTGTACATTCTACAGCACAGAGGAGGGAGGCACCTCACTGTACATTCTATAACACCGAAGAGGGAGGCACCTCACTGTACATTCAATAGCACCAAGGAGGAATGCGAGGCACCTCACTGTACATTCTACAACACAGAGGAGGGAGGGGAGGCACCTCACTGTACATTCTATAGCACAGAGGAGGGAGGCACCTCACTGTACATTCTACAACACCGAGGAGGAATGCGAGGCACCTCACTGTACATTTTACAGCACAGAGGAGGGAGGCACCTCACTGTACATTCTACAACACCGAGGAGGAATGCGAGGCACATCACTGTATATTTTACTGCACAGAGGAGGGAGGCACCTCACTGTACATTCTACAACACAGAGGAGGGAGGCAAGGCACCTCACTGTACATTCTATAACACCGAGGAACCTCACTGTACATTCTATAGCACCAAGAAGGGAGGCACCTCACTGTACATTCCATAGCACCGAGGAGGGAGGCACCTCACTGTGCATTCTATAGCACCGAGGAGGGAGGCACCTCACTGTACATTCTACAGCACCAAGGAGGGAGGGCACCTCACTGTACATTCTACAGCACAGAGGATGGAGGCACCTCACTGTACATTCTACAACACCGAGGAGGGAGGCACCTCACTGTACATTCTACAACACCGAGGAGGGAGGCACCTCACTATACATTCTACAACACCGAGGAGGGAGGCACCTCACTGTACATTCTATTGCACAGAGGAGGGAGACACCTCACTGTACATTCTATAGCACAGAGGAGGGAGACACCTCACTGTACATTCTACAGCACAGAGGAGGGAGACACCTCACTGTACATTCTACAGCACCAAGGAGGGATGCACCTCACTGTACATTCTATAGCACAGAGGGAGGCGAGGCACCTCACTGTACATTCTATGGCACCAAGGAGAGAGGCACCTCACTGTACATTCTATAGCACCGAGGGAGGCGAGGCACCTCACTGTACATTCTATAGCACAGAGGAGGGAGGCAAGGCACCTCACTGTACATTCTATAGCACCGAGGAGGGAGGCTAGCCACCTCACTGTACATTCTATACCACCAAGGAGTGAGGCGAGGCACCTCACTGTACATTCTATACCACCAAGGAGGGAGGCGAGGCACCTCACTGTACATTCTATAGCACAGAGGGAGGCGAGGCACCTCACTGTACATTCTATAGCAACGAGGGAGGCACCTCACTGTACATTCTATAGCACCAAGGAGGGAGGCACCTCACTGTACATTCTACAGCACCAAGGAGGGAGGCACCTCACTGTACATTCTACAGCACCAAGGAGGGAGGCACCTCACTGTACATTCTACAGAACAGAGGATGGAGGCACCTCACTGTACATTCTACAACACCTAGGAGGGAGGCACCTCACTGTACATTCTATAGCACCGAGAGAGGCACCTCACTGTACATTCTATAGCAGCGAGGGAGGCACATCACTGTACATTCTATAGCACCGAGAGAGGCACCTCACTGTACATTCTATAGCACCGAGGGAGGCACCTCACTGTACATTCTATAGCACCGAGGGAGGCACCTCACTGTACATTCTATAGCACCGAGGGAGGCACCTCACTGTAAATTCTATAGCACCGAGGGAGACACCTCACTGTAAATTCTATAGCACCAAGGAGGGAGACACCTCACTGTACATTCTATAGCACCAAGGAGGGAGGCACCTCACTGTACATTCTATAGCACCGAGCAGGGAGACGAGGCACCTCACTGTACATTCTATAGCACCGAGGAGGAAGGCACCTCACTGTACATTCTATAGCACCGAGCAGGGAGGCGAGGCACCTCACTGTACATTCTATAGCACCGAGGAGGAAGGCAAGGCACCTCACTGTACATCAGGGGTGGGCAATTAATTTCTTTCGGGGGCCACATGGAAAATCAGATCTGTGTTCGAGGGCCGAACCAAATTTATAAAAGGCCATTATAAAGGGCCCATCATAAAATGCAGCAAATTATATATCAGAATCATTTACCTGTTCAGTAGGAGAAATCTAGTCTGTCTTGGGCTTGAACAAGTGCACTGAAATCTGGCGGAATATCTGAGGTGGCTATGGGAAGGACAGCTGAGAGGTGGTCATCAGTGATACAGGATCTGTGTCAAAATGGGCAGCAAATTAGTATCCCCTATGATAGGTGGTATCACTCACGTTTAGGCAGATTTAAGCAGAGTGTCTGAAGGTCAGGAGCAGAGGACGAGACAGCTGGCAGTATGGCAGTGGCAGGAGAACTTACTGGGAAGAGATAAAAAACAGAAGAGAACAAGTTACTAGCACCTCCATCAATAAAAACAGTGACCCACAGTACCACCATCAATAAACACAGTGACTGGAACCCCCACCTAGATATTACCCCACTATACCAGAGCTCTATCCGTCCATCTGTCCATCTTTAATCAACATCATGCCGGGCACAGCAGGGCTGAGGGGCAGCGCGGCATGATGCCCGCTGTCCTGTGGTGATCCGCATCATGCCGTGCTGCCCCTCAGCCCTGCTGCACCCGGCATGATGTTGTCTGTAACGGTAATACTTACGGTACCTTTTTACTGTCTTCTTCCATACTCTTCTGTGCTCTCCTCCGCGGCGCTGCTGTGAATGCGGCGGGAGAGGTGTATGGACAGTGCGCACTTCCTCCCTACGCAGCAGCGCAGGGGATTACGCTGTATCCGGCCCCGGCATGATCTGATGCTCTGGAAGGGACGCGCATCGCCGACCAGCTCTGTATCCCTTCCAGAACCTGTGGCTGGCAGCAAAATTAATTAAATCTCCTGGGCAGACCCGGCGGGCCGGATTCGGAAGGCTGGCGGGCCGTATGTGGCCCGTGGGCCGGAGTTTGCCCAGGTCTGCTGTACATTCTATAACACCGAGGGAGACGAGGCACCTCACTGTACATTCTACAACACAGAGGAGGGAGGCACCTCACTGTACATTCTACAGCACAGAGGAGGGAGGCACCTCACTGTACATTCTACAACACAGAGGAGGGAGACGAGGCACCTCACTGTACATTCTACAACATGGAGGCACCTCACTGTACATTCTATAGCACAGAGGAGGGAGGCACCTCACTGTACATTCTATAGCACAGAGAAGGGAGGCACCTCACTGTACATTCTATAGCAGAGGAGGGAGGCACCTCACTGTACATTCTACAACACAGAGGAGGGAGGGGAGGCACCTCACTGTACATTCTATAGCACAGAGGAGGGAGGCACCTCACTGTACATTCTATAGCAGAGGAGGGAGGCACCTCACTGTACATTCTACAACACCGAGGGAGGCGAGGCACCTCACTGTACAATCTACAACACAGAGGAGAGAGGCGAGGCACCTCACTGTACATTCTACAACACCGAGGAGGGAGACGAGGCACATCACTGTACATTCTATAACATGGAGGCACCTCACTGTACATTCTATAGCACCAAGGAGGGAGGCACCTCACTGTACATTCTATAGCACCAAGGAGGGAGGCACCTCACTGTACATTCTATAGCACAGAGGAGGGAGACACCTCACTGTACATTCTACAGCACCAATGAGGGAGCCACTCACTGTACATTCTATAGCACCGTGGAGGGAGGTGAGGCACCTCACTGTACATTCTATAGCACAGAGGGAGGCGAGGCACCTCACTGTACATTCTATGGCACCAAGGAGAGAGGCACCTCACTGTACATTCTATAGCACCGAGGGAGGCACATCACTGTACATTCTATAGCACCGAGGAGGGAGGCAAGGCACCTCACTGTACATTCTATAGCACCAAGGAGGGAGGCGAGCCACCTCACTGTACATTCTATACCACCAAGGAGTGAGGCGAGGCACCTCACTGTACATTCTATACCACCAAGGAGTGAGGCGAGGCACCCCACTGTACATTCTATAGCACCAATGAGGGAGGCACCTCACTGTACATTCTACAGCACCAAGGAGGGAGGCACCTCACTGTACATTCTACAGCACCAAGGAGGGAGGCACCTCACTGTACATTCTACAGCACAGAGGATGGAGGCACCTCACTGTACATTCTACAACACCGAGGAGGGAGGCACCTCACTGTACATTCTATAGCACCGAGAGAGGCACCTCACTGTACATTCTATAGCAGCGAGGGAGGTACCTCACTGTACATTCTATAGCACCGAGAGAGGCACCTCACTGTACATTCTATAGCACCGAGGGAGCCACCTCACTGTACATTCTATAGCACCGAGGGAGCCACCTCACTGTACATTCTATAGCACCGAGGAGGGAGCCACCTCACTGTACATTCTATAGCATCGAGGAGGGAGGCACCTCACTGCACATTCTATAGCACCAAGGAGGGAGGCACCTCACTGTACATTCTATAGCAGCGAGGGAGGCACCTCACTGTACATTCTATAGCACCGAGGGAGGCACCTCACTGTAAATTCTATGGCACCAAGGGAGGCACCTCACTGTACATTCTACAACACAGAGGGAGGCGAGGCACCTCACTGTACATTCTATAGCACCGAGAGAGGCACCTCACTGTACATTCTATAGCACCGAGGGAGGCACCTCACTGTAAATTCTATAGCACCGAGGGAGGCACCTCACTGTACATTCTATAGCACCGAGGGAGGCACCTCACTGTACATTCTATAGCACCAAGGAGGGAGGCACCTCACTGTACATTCTATAGCACTGAGCAGGGAGGCGAGGCACCTCACTGTACATTCTATAGCACCAAGGAGGGAGGCACCTCACTGTACATTCTATAGCAGCGAGGGAGGCACCTCACTGTACATTCTATAGCAGCGAGGGAGGCACCTCACTGTACATTCTATAGCAGCGAGGGAGGCACCTCACTGTACATTCTATAGCACCGAGGGAGGCACCTCACTGTAAATTCTATGGCACCAAGGGAGGCACCTCACTGTACATTCTACAACACAGAGGGAGGCGAGGCACCTCACTGTACATTCTATAGCACCAAGGAGGGAGGCACCTCACTGTACATTCTATAGCACCGAGGGAGGCACCTCACTGTACATTCTATAGCACCGAGGGAGGCACCTCACTGTACATTCTATAGCAGCGAGGGAGGCACCTCACTGTACATTCTATAGCACCGAGAGAGGCACCTCACTGTACATTCTATAGCACCGAGGGAGGCACCTCAGTGTAAATTCTATAGCACCGAGGGAGGCACCTCACTGTAAATTCTATAGCACCAAGGAGGGAGGCACCTCACTGTACATTCTATAGCACCGAGCAGGGAGGCGAGGCACCTAACTGTACATTCTATAGCACCGAGCAGGGAGGCGAGGCACCTCACTGTACAATCTACAACACAGAGGAGAGAGGCGAGGCACCTCACTGTACAATCTACAACACAGCGGAGGGAGGCGAGGCACCTCACTGTATATTTTACAGCACAGAGGAGGGAGGCACCTCACTGTACATTCTACAACACCGAGGAGGGAGACGAGGCACATCACTGTACATTCTATAACACAGAGGAGGGAGGCGAGGCACCTCACTGTACATTCTATAGCACCAAGGAGGGAGGCGAGCCACCTCACTGTACATTCTATAGCACCAATGAGGGAGGCACCTCACTGTACATTCTATAGCACAGAGGAGGGAGACACCTCACTGTACATTCTATAGCACCGAGGGAGGCACCTCACTGTACATTCTACAACACGGATGGAGACGAGCCACCTCACTGTACATTCTATAGCACCGTGGAGGGAGGCGAGGCACCTCACTGTACATTCTATAGCACAGAGGGAGGCGAGGCACCTCACTGTACATTCTATGGCACCAAGGAGAGAGGCACCTCACTGTACATTCTATAGCACCGAGGGAGGCGAGGCACCTCACTGTACATTCTATAGCACAGAGGAGGGAGGCGAGCCACCTCACTGTACATTCTATACCACCGAATGAGGCGAGGCACCTCACTGTACATTCTATAACATGGAGGCACCTCACTGTACATTCTATAGCACAGAGGAGGGAGGCACCTCACTGTACATTCTACAGCACAGAGAGAGGCACCTCACTGTACATTCTACAACACCGAGGGAGGCACCTCACTGTACATTCTATAGCACCGAGGAGGGAGGCAAGGCACCTCAGTGTACATTCTATAGCACAGAGGAGGGAGGCACCTCACTGTACATTCTACAGCACCGAGGAGGGAGGCGAGCCACCTCACTGTACATTCTATACCACCGAGTGAGGCGAGGCACCTCACTGTACATTCTATAACATGGAGGCACCTCACTGTACATTCTATAGCACAGTGGAGGGAGGCACCTCACTGTACATTCTACAGCACAGAGAGAGGCACCTCAATGTACATTCTACAACACCGAGGGAGGCACCTCACTGTACATTCTATAGCACCGAGGAGGGAGGCAAGGCACCTCACTGTACATTCTTTAGCACCGAGGAGGGAGGCACCTCACTGTACATTCTATAGCACCGAGGAGGGAGGCAAGGCACCTCACTGTACATTCTATAGCACCGAGGAGGGAGGCACCTCACTGTACATTCTATAACACCGAGGAGGGAGGCGAGCCACCTCACTGTACATTCTATAGCACCGAGGAGGGAGGCGAGCCACCTCACTGTACATTCTATAGCACCAAGGAGGGGGCACCTCACTGTACATTCTATAGCACTGAGGGAGGCACCTCACTCTACATTCTATAGCACAGAGGGAGGCGAGGCACCTCACTTTACATTCTATGGCACCTCACTGTGCATTCTATAGCACATAGGAGGGAGGCACCTCACTGTACATTCTATAGCACATAGGAGGGAGGCACCTCACTGTAAATTCTACAACACCAAGGAGGGAGGCACCTCACTGTACATTCTATAGCACCGAGGGAGGCGAGGCACCTCACTGTACATTCTATGGCACCAAGGAGGGAGGCACCTCACTGTACATTCTATGGCACCAAGGATGGAGGCACCTCACTGTACATTCTTTAGCACCAAGGAGGGAGGCACCTCACTGTACATTCTACAACACCGAGGAGGGAGGCACCTCACTGTACATTCTATAGTACCAAGGAGGGAGGCGAGGCACCTCACTGTACATTCTATAGCACCGAGGGAGGTGGGGCACCTCATTGTACATTCTATAGCACCAAGGAGGGAGGCGAGGCACCTCACTGTACATTCTATAGCACCAAGGAGGGAGGCGAGGCACCTCACTGTACATTCTACAGCACAGAGGAGGGAGGCACCTCACTGTACATTCTACAACTCCGAGGAGGGAGGCGAGGCACCTCACTGTATATTCTATAGCACCAAGGAGGGAGGCGAGGTACCTCACTGTACATTCTATAGTACCAAGGAGGGAGGCACCTCACTGTACATTCTATAGCACCAAGGAGGGTGGCACCTCACTGTACATTCTACAACACCGAGGAGGGAGGCAAGGCACCTCACTGTACGTTCTATAGCACCAAGGAGGGAGGCACCTCACTGTACATTCTATAGCACCAGGGAGGGAGGCGAGGCACCTCACTGTACATTCTACAACACCGAGGAGGGAGGCGAGGCACATCACTGTACATTCTATAACACCGAGGAACCTCACTGTACATTCTATAGCACCGAGCAGGGAGGCGAGGCACCTCACTGTACATTCTATAGCACCAAGGAGGGAGACACCTCACTGTACTTTCTATAGCACAGATGGAGGCACCTCACTGTACATTCTATAACCCGGAGGCACCTCACTGTACATTCTATAGCACCAAGGAGGGAGACACCTCACTGTACATTCTATAACACCGAGGAGGGAGGCACCTCACTGTACATTCTATAACACCGAGGAGGGAGGCGAGCCACCTCACTGTACATTCTATAGCACCAAGGAGGGAGGCACCTCACTGTACATTCTATAGCAAGGGAGGCACCTCACTGTACATGCTATAGCACCAATGAGGGAGGCACCTCACTGTACATTCTACAGCACAGAGGATGGAGGCACCTCACTGTACATTCTACAACACCGAGGAGGGAGGCGAGGCACATCACTGTACATTCTATAACACCGAGGAACCTCACTGTACATTCTATAGCACCGAGCAGGGATGCAAGGCACCTCACTGTACATTCTATAGCACCGAGGAGTGAGGCACCTCACTGTACATTCTATAGCACCAAGGAGTGAGGCACCTCACTGTACATTCTATAACCTGGAGGCACCTCACTGTACATTCTATAGCACAGAGGAGGGAGGCACCTCACTGTACATTCTACAGCCCCAAGGAGGGAGGCACCTCACTGTACATTCTATAGCACCAAGGAGGGAGACACCTCACTGTACATTTTATAACACCGAGGAGGGAGGCACCTCACTGTACATTCTATAACACCGAGGAGGGAGGCGAGCCACCTCACTGTACATTCTATAGCACCAAGGAGGGAGGCACCTCACTGTACATTCTATAGCAAGGGAGGCACCTCACTGTACATTCTATAGCACCAAGGAGGGAGGCACCTCACTGTACATTCTATAGCACCGAGGAGGGAGGGAGGCACTTCACTGTACATTCTATAACACTGAGGAGGAATATAGTGCACTATATGAATGAAATATAATACAAATAATACATATTTACTAGCTATACAAACAACTTCAGAAGTGATTTAATATTTTACAAGCAATTCACATGTGTTTTTTATTACAGATTAGATTAAGCTGCAATTCTCCCACACGTGGTAAAATTATTTTTGTATCAGATCCAGTCAGAAATTAGCTGCATTTTAAAGAAAAACAATTAAAATGATCCCAAGCACAGATCTATCTGTGTTTATATTAGCAGCATTGCGGAGACACATTGTACAATATAGCACATACAATGCATCTGAATTAACATAAAAATTATCCAACTCATAATGTAAATTCTATACAATCGGATTGTATCAGTTTCATTGGGTTGGATTGCATGTCTCCCACACACTTAAACATTTTTGTTCATTTGAACTGAAATCAATAACATTTTGGGGTATATTTACTAAACTGCAGGTTTGAAAAAGTGGAGATGTTGCCTATAGCAACCAATCAGATTCTAGTTACCATTTATTTAGTACATTCTACAAAATGACATCTAGAATCTGATTGGTTGCTATAGGCAACATCTCCACTTTTTCAAACCCGCAGTTTAGTGAATATACCCCTTTATGACTACAGTGTAACATGTATGTAACATGTTAATATTTGAAGTATATAATAAAGCAACTTATAACATACAACGCATGATTTTCAAGTCCGTCCGTCCCCCCAACCCCCCCCCCTTCCCCCTTGGTTTGCCTATGTAAAGCATCAATATCCTCTGCAGTCCTGTAAATAGTAACAGGTACAAGGCTTTATAACATGTACAGAAAGATGAGAACTAAGAGCTTACTCTATTGCCTTAATATTATAACCGATACTTTGTACAACTTCCCAACTTCTATATCGTTCAATAGAAATAAATAAACATCACGTAAGATCTCTTGAGCTATTGCCTACAACACATCCTTATAAATAAAAGCTGACATTGTAACAATCACAGTGATGACAAAGGAAACACATAATGGACACATGTACAGGAAGTCAGCAGCCAATCACAGCTCTCCCTGACCACAGGTGTAGACTAGGATTAGACAACAGCCAATCGTTGTGATCTCACCGTCATTACTAATTGTGGACCTGAATATTGGAGTTTGTTCCCTGAAACCTAATGTTCTATTTCTACTCGAAAATTCTAGGATTAGCCGGGGTGAGGGCTGACCCTTCCTCACATTTGTGAAAGGTTACATCTCTAACAAGGAGGTTAACTGATTAGTAATATTGTGTTAAATTACATGATAATGAGCTGACTGCAGCCTTAATGAAACTCATTCCTGGTGCATTAAAAGGTCTATTCTGGGAAATATCATAGGGATATGTGCACTGAGGTCAATTATACCGGTCCATGGTTACAGCCAGACTGTCCGAGGAAATCATACTGTGTAATTGTAAGATACCAGATACAATGTAGCACATCTATAAAATTACATTTAGATGACAAACATATTACAATGTAGGAAACCAATCACAAGTTGCATCTACAATACATGACAGGAATCCATCTCCTGCCCAATCAAACATGTAATAAGTAGAAACTGGTTTACGTTTCACCTGTAGAGCTGAATTTATACAATTACATTTTATTTTTGCACTAACATTATTTAGATAATTTTCTGCACATTTTTTAAGCAAAGTTTAAGTAGTGGGTAAAGATGAGAAAAAAAGAAAAGAAAAATAATAATAATATATATATATATATATATATATATATATATATATATATATATATATATATATATATATATATATATATATATATATAAATAATTCTAATGACAAAACCTGTGGAGACCAAGCCACTAATGGTTCAGGGTCCACTGAAACACTTAGGAGTTTACTAAACTGCGACTTTGAAAAAGTGAGGATGTTGCCTATAGCAACCAATCAGATTCTAGATGTCATTTTGTAGCATGTACTAAATAAATAACTAGAATCTCATTGGTTGCTATAGGCAACATCTCACTTTTTCAAACCCGCAGTTTAGTAAATTTACCCCTTAATGTGAAGCTCTTTGTATAAATCAGAGAACTTTGCAACCCCAATATTAATGTACGGGGTCTGCATTAAGAAACATTAAATGGATTATGACAAATCTATGATTTCTCCAGTATTGAACCCTTCATAAATTTTGCGACGCCCATTTAATAAATGCTGTTTTCCCTGTTTTTATGGCTGATCGCAGCTTAGTAATTAGACCCCTTGTCTCATACAGTGCACAGATGTGATTGTAGATGGGGAGGACTGGTTCAATGTCCTTACAGTGAATGGGACACCTACATTCACCATATGCAGCCATATTGTGGGCGGAGCAAACATGAAAATGAAGCCGATTAATTTGCTAGGAACCAATGACATCACTGAGGCACTAGTAACTCTGCCCCCTAAGGGCTGATTTCCACAGTAGGTTAGTGCAGCCATGTAGTACAGATTGCTGGTATGTTACTGAGCTCAGTAATGCACATGTGCCAGCACAGGGTTAATGTCTCATGTTACAATAAGGTGTTACATGGCTAAGAGCTCCCACTTACTGTACATAGTGAGAAGAAGCATTACACTTGTCTGACCTCTGGTACAAGGAGGACCCGGCCCTCTGTGGAGCAAGCCTCTATGGCACTGATCATTATTTAACGTTGGGATGAATAATGTGACTTGAAGCAGAATCATTGGAGGCTGCGGTAAGAGATGCTTAAGTAAAACCAGGAGCGATTAAGATGTATTTCTTTACATGGAACAAATGCTAATGGGCCCAACATGGAACAACGGGCTGTTGGCGCCACCACGTGGCCATAGACGGTAATGCAAGAAAACATAATGCAGAGTGAATACAGTGATCTCCATCAGGAACAGAAGATTTACAGTAATATCGGGACTCTCAGGGTTCATGTAGTCTACACCGAGCCCAGGAAGGGTTATCATCATATGGAAAAACAACGCTTTATATCATTTATTAAACACCTGGGGCCTTTCAGCTCTAATAAGCTCTTTAATATGGAGGACATTCTGAGACTTGTAGTTCATCTTCATTTTATCCTATGGTATATTTAAGCAACTTGTGGCACTTTAGTGATTGTACACCTGGAATTCTCAGCATGAGGGTATAGTGAGACTTGTAGTTCCACAACAACTAAAAGGCCACAGGCTGCTGACAGCTCAGAAACAGAACTAAACCAAGATTACAGACTGATCCAGTCTCAGGAGACATATTGTTCTATCTATATAATATGTTAGTAACTTACAGTTTGCTGTCAGTCAGCTGCCATTTCACCCCTCTCCTCAAGTAACGTCTGGTGGGTGAGACAATTAAAGTACCCGGACATGTAGATGAGCTCACCTGTGTGAGATTAAGGTAATCCATAAAACATGGCCTGGCAGAGTTCTTGGAGATCAGATATACAAATCCTGATACATTTACTGGTCTTTCAGTCACCTCCAGAGGTAGGAAGATTAATGCCCGTATTGATAGGGGGTAATATAAATATATTTCTGTAATATGAGTGTGGAGAAAGGTAGTCACTGGACATTGTTCATAAAGGTTCAGCCTACCCAGGACCCCTTGTTACCTAGTACCAGTATAAATAATCAGGGTTTCCCAAACCCAGTCCTCAGGGCTCCCCAACAGTGCAGGTTTTCCGGATCACATGTGACATAATTAGGACCACCTGTGGATCTGTTACAATGTGTCAGTCAGTAATGAATACACCTGTGCTCCAGTAAGGAGATGAGGAAAACCTGCACTGCTAGGGGTCCCTGAGGACTGGGTTTGGGAAACCCTGGCTTAGTCACATAGTGTATATCAGGTCACAGCAGATAATAGTCACCCGGAGGGACCCTGACATAAATACCCGCTAGGTATTGTCACAATGGCCATGATGTCTAATATCAGATTTTCTTAAATACAGATTGACTACTGCAGGTACCTGGCTGACTGTAGTTATTTATCTCACATTCCCCCTTCTCATCCCTTAATTTAGCGCAGAGAACTGTTTTGTTTTTTTTTTATTTGCCTCTAGCTCACCCCATTCTTCACCCCCTTATTACTGTTCAGTATCTGAGCCGTCACCCCCTCTATACCTACCCCCTTCACGTAGAGGGGCATGCTGGGACTTGTAGTTTCACAACACCTGCAGAGCCACAGATTGGCCAGACCTGCTATACACCTTCCCCAGCTCATCCCACCTACCTCCTGCCCCCGCTTCCCTAACTCCCTTCCCTCCAATATGCCCCTCGGGTCCCCTGTTTCCTACATTATGTTCTTTACCCCTCTCACACACCTACACAATACACCCCTCACCCATAAACCCTCCAGCTGGAGTGTGGTGTTACAGCAATATAGGGGTGTTAGCCCCCCTGGGGGACCTTTGTGCTAAGGTTTAGGCTGTGTGGTAAGCAGTGTTTTATGGGGCCAGGATGTGAATGGCGCTGTGTGTCGTTTCTCGTGCCATTGTATCCTGGGGCCACCTTTGATTTTCCTCTGCGGACCTTACCTAACCCTAACCTTAACAGTGATAATAGAGGGATAAAAACTCCATTTTGCTTTACTGTCCTTAATGAATCAGGTCTTAAGTGTATCTAAAAATGGTGGCTGTATCCCTTTAACATAGGGTGTACGGCGTTGAAGTCATTTAATTATGTATTCTCTGCTATTTTTGAACTGTATCAATATTTCCCATAAAAACAAGATATATTAATATACAATCATAAAAGCAATGAGATATTAAAGCAAATAGATGCTCCAGCTTCATTAAGTCTGTTTCCCAGCAAATTAATGAGTCAGGGATTTAGAGAGTATCATATTTGGGGACATTGTGTATCGTTAAGCTACAGTGGATTCAAGATGAGTTAAATTAGTTATTATGGGAAATATCTATTCCAATGTGGTCAGATTGATAACGACCCCCTCGTCTGTCTAACAGACTCATGAGACTATGAGGGTCTCGGTGATAGGGCACATACTGGGTCAGAACCAGGAGTAGAGGCGACATTAATCTGAGACACAAAGGGCCTGATCCATGTTTGGCCGTAAGTCAGCTTGTGCCGTATCTTGTGCCCGAATAGCTCTGCACGCGCTCAGGAACTTGCACACGGGTGTACGTGCCGACTGACACGCTACACGCGTGTATGCTACAGACCATGTGTATGTAAGGTAGGTAAACTATATAAACACATTTTATGTACAGTAAGCGTTAAATGTACTAAATGTAAATAGAAAATACATTTTTTTCATAAAAATATGGATTAATAATTATACAATTAAGATGCTCAATTATTTTATTATGTACATTTTTTCCATGCGTTGTGATGACCGTATATTACACAGAGACTTACACACAGACACGGAGTTGTGTCTACATACGGCCGGTAGCGTTGGAGCCGAGCGCACTTATATTCAGATTCAAATCAAAACATATCTTGAGATCCGCTTGGATTTGCAGACGGTTGGAATTACGCTCAAGTTCTGCGCTCTTGGATTAAAACGCATCTTGCATGCAGGTTGCGTCTGAACAGGAATCTGACCCAGTATTTCCAAGATCACATAATCTGCCGGTCTCAGCGACGTCTGATTTACTGCGTCGCTGGCGACTTTTCTTTCCACCCGTCCAGGAGATCCAAGAAGAAAGGTCAGGTGGCAAAGGGCGTGGTCATGCAATCACATCTGTGTAGCCCCGCCTCCTCCTATGTAAATCATGTCATCAAATGGGGGGGCGGAGTCTGATGATGTGAATTGCATAAGTCCCACCTCCGCCTGGATCTGGGAGGGTCCCTGCTCTTTCAAGAGTTCGGGGAGAGGGGGGGGCTCTGCAGTAACAAGGGGTTCTATCTACTAAGGTGAGAATTGCCCTATCTCCAATGACCAGGGCTGTTTTCCTGCCGCAATCCTCCTTTCGCTATCGCCATCTTAGGACTAGTTTTGGTGCATCCGCATATACTGGTACCGCTGCTGCCCTTATTAAATATGCTTCCCCCTCACAGTCAGATATATATAGAGTCATAGGAGCCAGCTCTGGGGTTGCTCAAGTACCCCCAATATTTGTGCAGTCATAGGGTGGCGGAGGACTTGAGCCCCATCAGTTATATGCCTATAATAGACGCTCACTGCTTCTTCATTTGCCAAGAGCATTGTGAGCCGGTGAGATTGACGCTGCGCAGTAACGATCTATTTCTGGATCTTAATGTTTTACATCAAGGTGTGAAATATAACTGGGGGTAAAACCATACTTGCCAACTCTCCCGGAAAGTCCGGGAGACTCCCGAAATTCGGGTCAGTCTCCCGGGGGAGATAGCATTACTCCCGCATCCCAGATTTCACCGAGAATCGGCGTCATTTGACGCGATTCTTGGTGAATCACGCCATTTTGGAGGGCGGGAGGGGTCAGGACGAGGCCAATCGCGTCATTTTTGGCCCCGCCCCCTGTGACGCAAATTATTTTTTCGCGGGGCCGAAATGACGTGATTGGCCTCGTCCCGCCCCCTCCCGCCCTCCAGTCTCGCCCCCTCTGAGTTGGCAACTATGGGTAAAACATGACAGAACTTGGTACTGAACTCAGCTTTCATTTGGGATTCCCGACCATGGCCTTATCTGTGTGGAGTTTGTATGTTCTCCCTGTGTTTGCGTGGGTTTCCTCCTGGTGCTCCGGTTTCCTCCCACACGCCAAAACATAGGTTAATTGGCTGCTATTAAACTGACCTTAGTCTCTCTCGCTGTGTGTGTATGTTGGGGAATTTAGACTGTAAGCTCCAATGGGGCAGGGACTGATGTGAGTGAGTCCTCTGTACAGCGCTGCGGAATCAGTGGCGCTATATAAATAAATGGTGATGATGATGATGATCTCTTCAGCGTGCCAGGAAATATGTTATGAATCTGGAAGACCTTACAGCAAATAAAATGCTAATCTGCAGGACTGAAACCCCCCCTACCACCATTTAGGTTCATTTGAATGAATCGTTAAAAGAAGGAGAGGTCAGAGGTCAGAATGATGCCATGTGTGCAATCACCGCCCAGTCGGCTCCTTAATTCTACGCAGGAAGCTGCAATAAGATAATTAATGGGATAAGAGGCAAATGTATCAGGTGTAACCCGGATAACCTTATAACAACCAGCGCAAGTTAGAGCTGCAGCAAATACTTCTACAACTCAAAGAAAAGAACTTTCCTTCTCTGCTGGATGAGGCCATTTATACATAACCCAAAGCTATGAATAGTTTCCATTGTAAGCTGTGGGTGCAGCGTTGTTGCGTTGTCTATAAATATGTCACCGACTTAGCAAGTTTACACAAGAGAGCTGACTAGCACTGTGACTGTGTGTGTGTGACTGTGTGTGTATATAGAGACTATGGGGTATATTTAAGAAATAACGGTATTGCACTATCGTGCACTTACCGTGTAAATTAGGCCATGATGTGCTCTCCGCAAATTTATTAACGGTGCATCGCAGCAGATATCATGGATATCTGCTGCTTTGCACTCCTGATCGTTTTTGCGAGCAGTCACCATTCAACAGAATGGTGACTGCTCCTGGCCGCAATCTAACAAGTCCCGAAAAAATATTTTTTTCGGGAACTTGTTGTGTTAATGTACCAGCTGAAGCTGGCGTACATCATAGGACATGCTGGTAAAACTTGTGTTCTGCGGTATGTCCAGCTCTGCTCCGGAGAGCAGAGCTGGACAGCGCATGCGCAGGGAGTGATCTTGTGATCCCTCCCAGTCACAGCCTCAAGTTCTCTGGACGGCACATGCGCAGTAGCATGAAGAAAAGAAAGTACACCGAAGAGGAGGAGATCGGGAGACAGCGCGACGGAAGAGCCAGTGGTGAGTATGGTTTATTTTATCACAGAAACAGCAGTTTTTCGGAACTGCTGTTCTGTGATCCATTTTTAATAAATTTGAGAAATACATCAATCCTTATCCATGCGATAAGGATTGATAAGTATTTCTCGTTTTGTCCGATACATGATAAATGTGCCCCTATGTCTGTATGTGCAGAATGTTATATTGTACGTCAAGCGGCAATTAATCAGAACAGTGATGGAATATCTGGTTTGTGTTTATTACATATCATCATTGTTGGTTTGAAGGTTTTATTACATTGACTGAAGTGAGACTACAAATGTGAAAAAGGGCAACTGATAGGTGCGAATTGGGTCCCATTATAAGGACGAGACGTGATCTCCACTGGTTCCCAGATGATACCAACAATAAGTGTTTTTGCGGAGTGAAATGACTTGTGCACCCCTCCGCAATCTAGGAACGTCCCTAAAAGTGCCCTCTCCATCCCTGTATCCCATTGCAATTATAGTTTTTGAATTGATGGTAAAGACTGGGCACCCCTGGCACCACGCCCATTGGTCTGTGCAAACTTTTCCTCCTCTGCAAATGCCGCCGTCTTGGACCACAAATCATTGCGGGTTGGCAGAAAAACTAGCTGCATCGGCCCAACAGTGAGGAGCGTGATGCCAACGGACAGAAGATTACGCCGCAGCTCGACAGCGCCTCTTATAGATTGGAGTAGATTTATCAGGAACCATTAAAATTTTATTTTAAAACTGCCCCCCCCCCCCCCATCCCTTAACACAGAGGCTCGCACTGGCTGATAAAAGATTGATTTGTTGCCTTACTTCCTGAAAGTCTTCTACATCTACACTTGGGTCCCTAAGAGAGGCAGAATGATTAAACTGTACAGGATAATACAATATAACATTATTTATATTAATGTATGTCAGTGCACCCACGTTTAACCTACACACACAACATTCCAACACCATCACTTCTGGCGGCTCTTAAGACGAAAGAGCGATTTAAAGGATTTCTTATGCCAGACGTGACCTCATTACATTCGGTATGAAACAGAAAAACATTCCCGGGAAGTAACAGCAGCCTCTAAAAATACACGAGGAAATCTCTGGAGAGCGGCACCGTGCAGGATAATCACCATGAAACTCTTCCAAACAAGGATCCTACTTTGAACGGGCATCTTATGTCTAATCAGAGAGCCGGCTGGAGGAGGAGGAGGCTGTATTATTTCATACGGAGACAGATAACAAACATAGATAATAGCCAAACGGCGAAGCGTGTGATATGCATCTCATGCTCTGATCTGAGAAATGTCAGCGAGGCTGCGAGCCTCCGCCGTCACCTTAATGTGTGCCTGTGTTTGGGTGCAGTAAAAAAATCAGATGTATGTTTATAACTCTCTGCGAGCGGCTAATGGTTACCATGAATTTTAACGCGCTGTCAGTCACAGTAATGTGGGTTTAATAATAGACGTTTGCGATTTCCAAGCTCGGCGAGAAGTCTCTTGATGGGCTGTTAAATGGTGGCAACATATGCCAGATCCACTGCGCTATAATAACTCAGTCTGGCTCTCCCTCGCAGCAGTGACAAACACGCACATGGCATATAACATCACCCGTTTACAGACACAACGAAACAGCAGTAATTACACGGCGCAGTCCTGGCTGAGCGTGTGTTCTAGTATTTACGAACAATCGCCATATCCCATATGGAAGTCTGCAATGATGGTTTAAATTTAAATGCAAAAATGCTGCCCACACCCCCAATGATCAGCTTGGTAACTGTGTCACATTGGGGTACTTGTAGCCCACCAATATTAATTACTGAGAGCGCGTCACAGACTGTCCCCTAAAACTTCTGCTTTTATGGTTGAGCATTCGTTCTGTACATACAAATGTATCACAGTGACTTAGGAAAGACTTTGCGGCTGATGCACGTGAAATGCACCAGATATCATCTTTTTAATATTTTAATATGTTTAACAATAATTAATCAGATAAATCTTTATCATTTGGATCAATGCTGTCATTTCCCTATTTTGGGTTCTACTTATAAACATAACGCTGGTCACGGAGATAAGTGTAATTTGGCGGTAAGTGCGCTGGCGAACGCTTCCCTGTCATCTCCTCTAATACTGCCGTGATACAGACCAGCGTCATCTGAGTGAATCTGACACAAAACACTTACTACGGCGGCAATAAATTATTTGTTTCAGCCTGAAACTATTTTAAATGAATGTGGCTATTGCCCAGTACCCATATAATAATATTTATTTATTTAATATAACTATTATATGTTATCTGCCTTATTTTTAAATATAAAAGAATTTGTTTTTTCAAAAAGCTTTTATTTATTTTTTCATTCTAACATTAGAACTGGGAACTCAAACAAAGATTCAAGGTCCTTGTGTTCAGGACGCAACACAAAATAATGGTAAATTGTGTCAAAAAGTGGCGACAGAAAAATATATTTTTGCTCCGTTAGCCAATATAAATTTAATCTGATATAATCTACTAGCTAAGTATGATCTACTATTGCATCACTGCTGGGCTTAAAGGGTCTGTAAAATCATACCCATTGTGCAATTTATTCAACAAAATCAAATCGCTCAGTTGCTCATCCAGCAATAGAACTCTGCTGCCCTCATGTGGACATCCACAGAACTGCAACATAAACATAAGACTCTTATTAAACATACTTCCTACTGGCAGAAAATACTAATCAGATTGGGAACCGTGTTCATGAAACCATTACAAACGCCATAATGCCCTAGCACTAGGGATCAAGGCTTAATAACCATATACAATACCTAAAACCTGGAAAATCCAGATTATCTGATCACTCTTAATCAGCAATATGTAAAATAGAGCTACCAATCTCATTCAATTGTTCTGTTGGGAACTTTATTAAATGATAAAGTTCCAAAATGGAAGACACTCTGAGCTACCAGTCTAGACAGTCTGACCGTTGCTCTTCTGTTACCTGTACAGAGAGAAACGTAAATCTTCCAATGGCAAAGAAGAGATTTGACGGGATTGTCGCAGCCTTGGGACCGCTGCAAGGCAGAAAAATACTCTAAACAATCCATGGACATGGCAAAAGCCCAGCTAATTCAGCAAACCCATTGTGCCAATCAGCACGGGCGATTCAACCCAATCTGCAGATAACTATTTGAAAATAAGGTAAAATTCTCACTCCCATATCCGAGGGTTGTAAGAATGGCAAAAACTGAACAATGAACAGGATTTTTGAACATGTCTAAAACTTATCTCTCTGCTTCTATATAATTGTCATTTGGGGGAGGTTGCCCCCGGGCACAAATGACATATTAACCCATAACAGATGGACTGGACGTCAATGGCTGCAGTTGGAAAGTTTAAGTTATGTTGTACGTCCTTCTCCAAGTTTGCTCATCTGATGCAACAAATCTACCCTACAACAAGAATACTTCACGCCACTCGCTGAGACGGATGATGAACTTATATAATCTTTTCAGCTAACCATGTTCAAAACAGGAGGTTGGATAATGTATTATCTGACAGATTGACAAACCATTTCCAAGAACCACACCAAGGACATTGGAAATAATATCTTGTACTATAGAATTATCCCATCAACAGAACGCTCCGCTCACCCTATAAGACCTGACCCCAACGAGGGTAATTGAGATTTTTTCTGCTACAGACGTCAGCAAAAATATTGGGACTGCAACTGACTTCAGTAAATCGCTCGTGGGTACTATTGGCTGAAATATCCTGAAGGCAGATATGTCATAGCAGATGTGACCATTGTCAGGACAAAATACACCTTGACAAACTGGTATGCTCCTAACTACCCTAACCAGTCTTCCATTACAGACAAACCTTAATTATCGGGAGGGGGGTGGGGGGAATTCCATGCAGTCAGCAATCCGTCCATAGACAGGTCATCAGGTCATCCCAATAACATTCCTGACTACCCCTTACAGAGGGAATGCACCTTTTACTCCCACCCGTATGAAACACACTTCTGCATAGACTTTATTCCAGTCTCCCAACACCTTTATCAAAGATATTATAATCTCTGCTCATGTAGGACTAATCCTAGCAATAAAATTAGACATACCCAAAGACTCTACAATCTCAATCACTTGGTAGTATTCTGCCAACTCGTGTTATTTACCTATAGGTTTTATGTTGCCGTCTACTAAATTGCACCAGGATGATTGAACAAGAGACCTCTAAGCAGGAAATATTATAGCTTATGTACACAATAAAGATGAGGGACTCAACACTAAACTTTAAGAACTGAGTTTCACTCTCGCCGCAGACTACTAACAATACAGCCAACACGACCACTGCATCGAATAAAGCAAATTATCTACAAACAAGGCAAATTTATGATGCCCTAATTACAGAAAGAGCGCAAGTACAATATGAGTTAAATAAAGCAAAACAAGTTCCTCAGTAGGGCAGTAAATCAGAGAGCAAACCTAGCGATCATTGTACAAAGAGGAGCAAGACAATAACTACTGTTTTATGTTGTTAAACATTGTTTTATACCATTTTATAGAATCTGGCTGTTACTATCATTGTAATCTATACTTATATATTTAATTATATTTATTTCACACTGGCAAAAAGGTGAAACTTAAAACCCTTCACTTCTCTGTTTTTAGGAACAACAGGATTAACTACAGATGGGGTTTCCCCTCACATATCTTTATCTGGCATCAAAGAAGACTGCAGATAAATAAGACACCTACTGAAGGCCGTGCTCTTCTCCTTAAACCGGGACTACCTTGTACGGCGGACATATCGACCACTCCCATTACAGCACAGGCAAATCCCAGCTAACCACGTGGTCCATGGCTGTGATATCTGCTTGTCTACCGTCCACTAAATCTGGACCTTGATTTCCTTCAACGTGACAAACTGTCTAAGGCTGGCTACACACTGCAGGTTTTTTATCCTATTGGGTCAATTGAGCGATAAACGACTGTTTGGGCCAATATCGCATTACTGTGTATATTTAAGCGATGAACGATAGTCGCTCCAAAGTACCGATCGTCGTTTCATTTGGTTGTTCAGCAGAACTATAAATCTCCTTCCAATCCTGCAGGGTGTACGCAGTCAGGATCAGGATCTCCATAGAGTTTACAGAGTTGTGATCAGCCGATGGTTATGACAGATGAAGAGCACAGATTTAAGTGTACGGAAAATGATAGTGTGTCTGTCCCCCCCCCCTCCCCCCCCCCACCCTCATGCTATAACTGTATTATTATATTTTATATTCTTATTACCTACAAGATTTGATTATTCTCCTTTTATAAGTAACCTGTTTACAGAGCTGTACTTGTTATAGTGATCTACCATCTCCGCGTCTACAAACTCTGCATTGACAACGCGGATAAAGATACACACGAAACAGTTGTATTTATTTATTAATTTACTGCTACCAAGTTGAATTAACAATACCGAGAACATATTTACCAATGTTAGAGACATAAAATTCTGAGATGCTCTTGGAATATTTCTAGTTTGTCTCATGTTGTTCACATAATCTTTAGGACGCCGCTTACTATATATCTACAATGGCTCTGGCGGGGACTTGGGATGGGCGGAGGTTACTCTTCCACTTTATACGTGCTTTGGCAAGACGGTCCCTTGCTCACCGCACCCTTCTAGGGGCCACATGCCCCCTGCTGATCACTGTGTGTTTTCAGCACACTCTCCCCCTTTGCATTGTAAGCACCAATTACCATGGCCAAAATCCCTTCCTTTCACTCCTGTCCCTACCATTACCATCCCCTCCCCACTACAGATCCACCCTTTTTGGATGCACCAAATGGACACCCTCAATGATTTAGCATGTTCCTACCCCATCCCCCAGTTATTTAAATGTCTCAATTGTGTCACAACCATCTATTGTCTTATTACATGTAACTGGTTACAATGTATCAATGAAGACTACGAAATGTATGGTCATATTTGTTGCGTTGGCTTTGTTGTTTTTCACCTGTTATTTATATAAACCTTTCAAAATAAATAGTTTAAATATATGCATATATATACAGAGCAATAATGGTATAATGTATAGAAATCAAGGACAGTTGTGATTGAGAAGTAACAATCTCCAGATTGCTTGGTGTTTGCAGTGGGATTAATTAAAAATCACAATTGCACTCTACAAAAGTGTGATTACATAGCTCATTTTTAGTTAATCCACACTGCAAACACCTCTCCCAATCACTTAACTCCACTTTTTCCTTAATCCGCATTATGCCACAGTTTTTCTTTTTTTTGTTGCACCAGTATCTCCAACCTTAATATCGCTCGTTCCACTACTCTTGTTATTATCTCTCACACTCCTAGCTCTGTATACCTGGAACCTCTTCTACAGACCATGAGTGCATCTCCCTGTACAACATCTGTGGTCCACAGCTCCTAAACACCACCGTCCTGTTATAAGCAGCGCTACGGACAGATAATTATAACACTCTGATCTATTTAGAACGGATCCTCTCTATCTCCAATCAGCAACTAAATCGTGAGTTGAGCCAGTCAGTTGTCAGTCTCCTCGGTGGTCACATGATGGCAGAGAAAGGGGAGTGAGATGGTTTATGCTATGAAGCCGCTCAGCTCCCTACAGGGAAGGGCCTCATAGCCGGTCTGCCCCATCCCCCCAAAGCCCTGACTCACTGTATATAGGGTCATGTCTGCTAATTACGAGAGACAGAGGTATTCAGCATTGGATATAACTCTCAGTATCAGTTCATATTCTATATATGTAGACTTGGACCTCGTACAGTTATTCTTGTTCTACATGTATGATGTAATCCTCAGTACTTGTTATTCTGTATCTATGGAAAACAGTACAGTACGACGTCTGAACCCTTCTGATCAACCTCCTCTTATGTTATTTGTTCATCTTCCTATAACGTCTGCATTACTCACACTACTCTTTTCCCAAGCAAAGGAGAAATCATCCCTCTGAACATCTTACTAAGGAGACTGCTGTGACTTCAAGCATTGACTTGTTAGTAGGAGGAAAACACTTTATGCGCTGAGGTCAGGTTTAGTTTTAATGATGACGTTGCTGGTTCCAGTAGAAGCCGGGTCCAGCGTTCAGGAGGTCTCCGGGTCTAGCGTTCAGGAGGTCTCCGGGTCCAGCGTTCAGGAGGTCTCCGGGTCCAGCGTTCAGGAGGTCTCCGGGTCCAGCGTTCAGGAGGTCTCCGGGTCCAGCGTTCAAGAGGTCTCCGGGTCCAGCGTTCAGGAGGTCTCCGGGTCCAGCGTTCAGGAGGTCTATGACGATTTCTCATCTTCCAGCTGAGTGCTCAGAACAGGGTGAGGTTGTGAATGACTGTGTGGTGCAGCAGAGTTCTGATGGCCAAGTGCTCCTTGGAAATATTGTGTTCAGCTTCCTGAGAAAGAGGCAGAACAAGCCGACGTTACACATCACATATCATCTAATATTACGTACCATGTCTTGTAATGGGGATCCCTGGCTCTCAGAGCTCAAGTGACTGAGCCAAGGGCTATAAAACAACATGCAATCTAGTTATACATGTTTATATTGATACATGCCAGAGACTGGACACAGATATAAACCAACATGTGCAGTCTTAGAGGCTCATACATGTTGAGATCTGTGAGGTACACAGCATGGTGACACGGAATATAGAGATCATTCATCTGTACGGTACACATGGTGTCAGACAAATAGATGCTCAGATTGGCTTCAAACCAGTTCCTTAATTCAGCTGTAATGGGCAGTACTCAAATTATATAGAAACGTCAATATCTCAGGTACGTTCCAGGAAGATGAACAGGTTCCAGTTTAGTTGGCTACATTGTGTAGTATTAAATAGCGTCACTGTATAGCATTAAATGGTTACATTGTATAGTATTAAATGGGCACATTGTGTAGTATTAAATAGCGTCACTGTATAGTATTAAATGGTTACATTGTATAGTATTAAATGGGCACATTGTGTAGTATTAAATAGCGTCATTGTGTAGTATTAAATGGGCACATTGTGTAGTATTAAATAGCGTCATTGTGTAGTATTAAATGGGCACATTGTGTAGTATTAAATAGCTTCATTGTGTAGTATTAAATGGCTATATTGTATAGTATTAAATAGCGTCATTGTATAGTATTAAATGGCTATATTGTATAATATTAAATAATGTGATTTTATAGTATTAAATAGCGTCATTGTATAGTATTAAATGGCTACATTTGTGTGCCCACAAATGGGCAATTTTTTAAAACTCCACCCACTTCCATGTGTCTATTTCGTGGTCTATGAATCCAAATTTGGGACCATTGGGGGTATGCTATCAGATATCACACAGTAGAGAGAGGACTACAGTTGTACAAAGAGTTCAGTCAATCTGTCTGTGACCGTTTGCTCAGCACAAGAAGGAACAAGCCACAATAGTCGATTAATGCCTCTAACGACCCGTGGCTGACAATGGACAGACAGCCCACAGGGGCCTTTTTGGCTACAGCCAATGTTCCACAGCAAGTGGCGGCCTCTGATGGTCAGAAGTAGCAAAACAGCTTAAAAAATAACTGCTGCAATTAATATTGCATAAATATTGTAGAAGTCGAGCAATAAAATGTACTCAGTCTCCATCTCAGGCAGTGTTTGTGGAAAAAAAAATTGGGTGTGTTATTGAGGTCCTGGGATAAGGATAAGAGAACTAGTATCCTGGCCGTACCAATACCATTGTAATGCTTGTCAAGTAGGATTCCCCATTCAAAACTCAGAGTAGATTTGAACTTACAGACATGGTCCTTATGGTCTCGCTGCTGTAGTAGTGGATGGGGTGTGTGTTATTGCTCCATGCTGGATACCCAAACCCTGCAATGTTAACCTGGTCACAGAAGTGAAGAGCAAATGAGATTGCGATCAAGCCAGTGGTGGGTGCCTGAAATCAGTGTAAGAGACACATAAGTAGACATTATACTGACAAACAATGGACAAAACAAGATATTGTGTCAAGTGCTGACGTTTTCTAGAACTGAAAAATCCCAAGGATGCTCCTATGTCTGTAACATTCAATATCTAAACTTTATTGTCTTGTAATATACAGTGTACAGTATAGAGGTATTCTACCATTGTCTGTGATCTTTTCTCCATTTGGGGATCTGTTTCTTCAGTGCAATACTCTCAATATGCAAAATTACATCTCGTTTCTGCTCTGCTCCAGAAAACGAGGAGCCTGCTCCATCCCCACGCCTCCGCTCCGCCCAACTTGTCCACTTTTCACTCGACAGCTCCCTGCAAAGGTGCTCCTCTTGCCCTGCACACCTACCCACAATGCCGCATATTAAGACCCAAGGAAGGCCCCACGCGGCATCTGCGGTTACCTAAACAGAATTACGTCTATCCCTATCTTTTACTGACCATTCATAGGAAAAGAACTTGGAACTAAAATTGTTTTTTAACCTGTCCTCGCTCTTTACTAAACCTTGTAGTCTGAACCCCACATTATCGTAGATTTATGTATCTGTAAAATAAGAAATAACATTGTAGGGTCCTGAGAAGGGCCAGAGAGTCTTCAGTGTGATGTTACTATAAAATGTTACACTAACCAAATAAATTGACTTAAAGAGCCGCTAAACAAACAAAACAAGAAATACAAATTAATTGACTAGTTAAAAAATATATAAATTTAGAATGAAAACTTGTGTTGCCTGTTTAACTCGTGGATTCTACGTATAAAACAATATTGATCCCTATGAGAATCAGCGATATCTAAGTGTTCCGGCACCGTCTCATGACCATGGAAGCAAAAGAAAGACATATCAATGATCCGTAGAACACTAGAATAAGCTCCAACATCTGTCTGGCTTAAGAACAGGACAGAGCACATTAAAATAAAAACTATTATTATTATCATAGATTTTCAAGGTGCCACAGTGCTCCGCAGCACAGTACAGTAGGGAAAACAGGGACATATATAAAACAGGGACTTATAATTTGGACATAATAAATTCAGACATGAAAACAAAGGGTACGGAGGACCCTGCTCATTAGAGACCTTACATTCTAAGTGGGAGAGGGCAAAGCTGAAACAAGAGGACCGAGTGTGGCTCAGAGTGGAGATTGGGATAGTTGTGAGGGTGTATTAGTGTGAGTAATGTTATCGAAGATAGGATCACCTCTAAAAAAGATGGGTTTTCAAAGAGTGCCTAAATATTTGAAGACTGGGAATTCCATAAGTGGGGAGCAGCACGGGAGAAGTCTTGTAGGCGGGAGTGAGGTGGTTACCAGAGACTAGACAAGGTGCAGGTCAGAGGTAGATCTAAGAGGGCGAGAGGGAGAGTATTTTGGTACGAGATCTGAGATGTATGCAGGGGTAGTGTTGCTGAGGGCTTTGTAGGTCAGGGTGAGTAATTTGAATTTGATTCTGGAGGACACAGGGAGCCAGTGTAGGGATTTGCAGAGTGGTGCAGCAGATGTGGAGCGATGATAGAGGAAGATCAGTCTTGCAGCAGCATTTAGGATGGATTGAAGTGTGGATATATGGGTGTCAGGAGTCCCAGATAGCAGGAGGTTGCAGTAGTCAAAACGGGAGCTGATGAGAGAATGGATAAGAGCTTTGGTAGCATGGTGAGTAAGAAAAGGACGTATTCTGGCAATGTTGTTAAGATGGAGTCGACAGGATTGGGAAAGAGTCTGGATGTGAGGAATAAAGTAGAGGGCGGAGTCAAGTGTGACACCGAGGCAGCGGGCTTGGGGGACTAAGGAAATTGTGGTGTTATTGACAGTGAGGGAGATCTAAGGGGAGGTGGTGACCCTGGCAGGAGGGAAGATAATAAGCCCTGTTGTGGACATGTTGAGCTTTAGGTAGCGTTGGGACCAGGGGCGGATCTAGAGAATACATCTACCCTGGGCGATTTAGGAAGGGGGGGGATTTAGGCCCCTCCCCCTTTTTTGACATCTGAGGCTGCCGGCGGCTGCACACTATGTGCAGTTCCGTTCAGCAGTGACAGGTAGGGACAGTGTTCTGCCCGGATGCTCTGATTGTGTTTAAAACACACTGTCCCTGCCTGTCACTGCCGAACGGAGCTGCTCATAGTGTGCAGCCGCCGGCAGCAAGCCCCTGCTATGGGGGGGCGATCCCCCTCATCGCCCCCCCCTGGATCCGCCATTGGAGGGCGAATGAGGGAATCAGTGCCCCAAGAGAAGAGGTGTACAATGAAAAAAATAAAAAGCCAAGAACAGAACTTGTGGGACCCCAACAGATAGTGGGAGTGGAGGGGTTTGATAGGTAAGAAGTAAACCAGGAAGAACTGTGTCATGAAGGCCAATGGGAGTGAAGGGTGTGTAGAAGAAGAGGGGGAGCAACAGTGTCAAAGGCAGCAGAGAGGTCCAGGAGGATGAGTATGGAGGAATGACCCTTAGATTTTGCAGTAAGTAGATCATTGATCACTTTTGTAAGAGCAGTTTCAGTGAAATGATGGGAGCGGAGGATTTCAGAAAGTCTAGAATGGAGGGAGAGGAGAGAAAGTGAGACAGGCATTTGTACACTAATCGCTCAAGTAGTTTGGAGGCAACGGGGAGGAGAGAAATAGGTCGGTAGTTGGAGAGAGAGGCTGGGTCCAGAGATGGTTCCTTTAGAATAGGTGAGATGAGTATGTTTAAAGAAGGATGGAAATGTGTCAGTGGAGAGAGACAGGTTGAAGAGGTGAGGTAGAGGTGGGCATGCAGTGGAGGAGAGGGAGCGGGGAAGTTGGAAGAGAGTTGAGTGGACAGGTTGTGGGGTGAGATGATGAGATGAGTGCAGAGACTTGGTCTTCAGTTACTGAAGGGAATGAATTAAGGGTGGATTGGGGGAGTGTAGGTGAAGGTGGGTAGAGAGGGTGGACTGAGTGGAATTTGGAATGAGGAAATATCTTGTGGAATGGTGTCGATTTTGTCTTTGAAATAGGTGGTAAAATCATGGGCAGTGAGGGAGGAAGGAGGAGGAGGTGCTGGTGGGTAATTTGAATAGTGAGTCTATAACATGAGTTAGTGGGTTGGCATCACCCATGAGGGACGGTCTACATGTCCTAATAACATGTTTGTCCACTTACCACATTATTTCTTTTGGTTGTATGATTAAAACCCAACAGTCTTGTGGCAGCAAAATTCACAAAGTATGGATTCTGGATGCGGATATTCTGAGGTTTTACGTCCCAAATTAAAGGAGGTTTTTTCCAGAAACCGTTCTTCACCTACAAGAATGAATATACAGTTACAGTAATAATTATGGAAAATGTCAATTCTCTGAAACTAGACACATATGTCAAAGTGTCTGTCCATCTTCAAGCATCGTCTACTATTATATCCCCCCTTCCTGAACCAATGCTTTATGTTAAAGGTGTTTCCACCTTCAGATGACGTATTTTTGGGCTGATATGTACCCTCCAGCAACTTTGAATTGTTTGCTTATCTTAGCTTGTCAAACATAATATACATCAAACAGACAGAGCCCTGGTCGCAATTTAACCGTTTATCCAGTGCTGGGAGGCAGGAATACTAACCACTGTGCGCCCCACGGTACCTCCATCCGCTGTGCCTACTACTAATATTACCGCCAGACCGATACTGGATGCATTAGGCTGATTTTTTTAATCTATCCAGCATTCAAAACCAGTACTGTGAGTGACAGCCCTGTCCTTCTATTTATGAGTAGATCACTGTATTTAAGGCCGTGGAGGCCATGTTCGCCAATGAACATAGGACAACATACAACGGACGGCTTCACGGCCGCCTGCGAGTACAACCTCAGCGCTGTGGCCGCTTTTAGTCCAGATAATATGATTGGTGATTGGAGATATGAGGGATGTAATAAACCGAACTGCAGGTAAACTAAGAACCTGGAACGTAACTCACCTGCTTCTCGTTCTTTACAGTTGTTTTTATCCATAGGATGTCCTGAGTCTTGAATGGCACCAGAACAAGCAGTGTATCCGGATTGTTATCCAACTTTAGGTTAAAACGAGCAGATTCTGGGTAAAACAAGCACAACATTGTCTTATTCCCAACATCTTACTCATATGTATGTACGGGAGCATTAATCATCCTATGATGTCTCCATCAGAATATAGTAACACAGCAACTTTTAGTTATTATATTCTCTCTGTCTCCTCTCCTCCTTGATTCTCTGTATCCCCCTATTTCCGATTGTCCTGTTAATTCTCTCTATACCCTTATCAGATTGTCCTGTTAGTTCTGTCCATACCCTTATCAGATTGTCTTGTAGATCTGTCTACACCCTTATCCGATTGTTCTGTTAATTCTCTCTATACCCTTATTAGATTGTCCTGTAGTTCTCTCTACAGCCTTATCAGATTGTCCTGTTAGTTCTGTCTGTACCCTTATCAGATTGTCCTGTTAGTTCTGTCTGTACCCTTATCAGATTGTTCTGTTAGTTCTGTCTGTACCCTAATCAGATTGTCCTGTTAGTTCTGTCTGTACCCTAATCAGATTGTCCTGTTAGTTCTGTCTGTACCCTTATCAGATTGTCCTGTTACATCTGTCTACAACCTTATCCGATTGTCCTCTTTGGTCTGTACCAAAGAGGACAATCTGTAACAAAAGTTTACATTTTTACAAAGAATAATGAAGGGAAACCTTCAGACTACACAGAGTTTTATATGGCGTTAGCTACTAAGTGATGAACATGAACTATGAGATGTACTCTGACCAATGTAGAACACTGATAAATATGGTATGTTGGATTTCGCCCAATTCTGGGCATTGTGCATAATACTATTATAAAACCATTCTGATTCCAGTCACGTCTGTCTTCTTTCCTTTGTAGATGTTTATAAGTTAATTAACAAAACCAATCTATTACTCAGTAGAGAGAATCCACAGTCATGACATATTCTGTAGCTGTATAAATTAATCAAGGGATCCGGCAGGAAATATAGCACTGAAATACTGTATCAAAAAGACGTTACAGTGGGTTGAAAGTTTATGGTCTTGGAAATCAGTTGTGCGAAGACCAACATTAATGTCCTGATAGCCCCTCACCTGATTACCACATCATGTTCATTGATTATTTCCCCCAGAGAGCTGTTTCTCATTAGGTGACCGTTCCCGACCACCACACACTGTCTGCACTGCAGCCTGGATGAGGAATGGGTTATAAACATAATACATTTAGTTCTGAGCAGAGGAGGGGGGGGGTTAGTTTATTCTTTCTTAGCATTGTATATTTATTATAATGTTTGATATCAGACGCCCTTCTTCTTACTGACACAAAGCTGTGAAGGTGAGAGGTTCATCTGTCTCACATTGTAAGATACGCCTCAGGCTACACTAAAGATTTTCTGTTCTTATGATTGTGACTTATCAAGTGAAACAAATCTTATGATCTGTAACCAGTGGGGGACTGCTGAACACTCTAAAGTTACACGTGTAGCCAGACTCATAGGGAGCCATTGGTTATAGATCAGGACATTTGTGCCAGTTGATCAATCGCAAACGTTCACACAGCTAAAATCATTATTTGCCCCACCCTACAGGGCTCCCTTTCCCTTGAAAGAAGAGTCGGCCCATGAGGTGAGAATAGCATGATGTCCCCTAGCCCGTACCACACAATATTCATGTCCTTGCTTCCCCTTCAGATTTTCGCCATGGGCGGTTGACCCTCTCTCACAGTCCTAGTTACGGCCCTAAACTGCTCTGCCCATGATATTGGCAGCATACTTTATCCTGTGACAATTACCACCACACAGCTGTTGGCAGCTCTCTATGTAAGCCTCAAACCCAGCTGTTGGCAGCTTTCTATGTAAGCCTCACACCCAGGTGTTGGCAGCTTTCTATGTAAGCCTCACACCCAGCTGTTGGCAGCTCTCTATGTAAGTCTCACACCCAGCTGTTGGCAGCTCTCTATGTAAGCCTCATACCCAGCTGTTGGCAGCTCTTTATGTAAACCTCATACCCAGCTGTTGGCAGCTCTCTATGTAAGCCTCACACCCAGCTGTTGGCAGCTCTCTATATAAGCATCACACCCAGCTGTTGGCAGCTCTCTATGTAAGCCTCACACCCAGCTGTTGGCAGCTCTCTATGTAAGTCTCACACCCAGCTGTTGGCAGCTCTCTATGTAAGCCTCACACCCAGCTGTTGGCAGCTCTCTATGTAAGCCTCACACCCAGCTGTTGGCAGCTCTCTATGTAAGCCTCACACCCAGCTGTTGGCAGCTCTCTATGTAAGCCTCACACCCAGCTGTTGGCAGCTCTCTATGTAAGCCTCACACCCAGCTGTTGGCAGCTCTCTATGTAAGCATCACACCCAGCTGTTGGCAGCTCTCTATGTAAGCATCACATCCAGCTGTTGGCAGCTCTCTATGTAAGCATCACACCCAGCTGTTGGCAGCTCTCTATGTAAGAGTCACATCCAGCTGTTGGCAGCTTTCTATGTAAGCCTCACACCCCGCTGTTGGCAGCTCTCTATATAAGCCTCACACCCAGCTGTTGGCAGCTCTCTATGTAAGCCTCACACCCAGCTGTTGGCAGCTCTCTATATAAGCCTCACACCCAGCTGTTGGCAGCTCTCTATGTAAGCCTCACACCCCGCTGTTGGCAGCTCTCTATATAAGCCTCATACCCAGCTGTTGGCAGCACTCTATACAAGCCTCACACCCAGCTGTTGGCAGCTCTCTATGTAAGCCTCACACCCAGCAGTTGGCAGCTCTCTATGTAAGCCTCACACCCAGCTGTTGGCAGCTCTCTATGTAAGCCTCATACCCAGCTGTTGGCAGCTCTCTATATAAGCCTCACACCCAGCTGTTGGCAGCTCTCTATGTAAGCCTCACACCCCGCTGTTGGCAGCTCTCTATGTAAGAGTCACATCCAGCTGTTGGCAGCTCTCTATGTAAGCCTCATACCCAGCTGTTGGCAGCTCTCTATGTAAGCCTCACACCCAGCTGTTGGCAGCTCTCTATATAAGCCTCATACCCAGCTGTTGGCAGCTCTCTATGTAAGCCTCACACCCAGCTGTTGGCAGCTCTCTATGTAAGCCTCACACCCAGCTGTTGGCAGCTCTCTATATAAGTCTCACACCCAGCTGTTGGCAGCTCTCTATGTAAGCCTCACACCCCGCTGTTGGCAGCTCTCTATGTAAGCCTCACACCCAGCTGTTGGCAGCTCTCTATGTAAGCCTCACACCCAGCTGTTGGCAGCTCTCTATGTAAGCCTCACACCCAGCTGTTGGCAGCTCTCTATATAAGTCTCACACCCAGCTGTTGGCAGCTCTCTATGTAAGCCTCACACCCCGCTGTTGGCAGCTCTCTATGTAAGCCTCACACCCAGCTGTTGGCAGCTCTCTATGTAAGCCTCACACCCAGCTGTTGGCAGCTCTCTATGTAAGCCTCACACCCCGCTGTTGGCAGCTCTCTATATAAGCCTCACACCCAGCTGTTGGCAGCTCTCTATGTAAGCCTCACACCCAGCTGTTGGCAGCTCTCTATGTAAGAGTCACATCCAGCTGTTGGCAGCTCTCTATGTAAGTCTCACACCCAGCTGTTGGCAGCTCTCTATGTAAGCCTCACACCCCGCTGTTGGCAGCTCTCTATATAAGCCTCACACCCAGCTGTTGGCAGCTCTCTATATAAGTCTCACACCCAGCTGTTGGCAGCTCTCTATGTAAGTCTCACACCCAGCTGTTGGCAGCTCTCTATGTAAGTCTCACACCCAGCTGTTGGCAGCTCTCTCTGTAAGCCTCACACCCCGCTGTTGGCAGCTCTCTATATAAGCCTCACACCCAGCTGTTGGCAGCTCTCTATGTAAGCCTCACACCCAGCTGTTGGCAGCTCTCTATGTAAGCCTTACACCCAGCTGTTGGCAGCTCTCTATATAAGTCTCACACCCAGCTGTTGGCAGCTCTCTATGTAAGCCTCACACCCCGCTGTTGGCAGCTCTCTATATAAGCCTCACACCCAGCTGTTGGCAGCTCTCTATGTAAGCCTCACACCCAGCTGTTGGCAGCTCTCTATGTAAGCCTCACACCCCGCTGTTGGCAGCTCTCTATATAAGCCTCACACCCAGCTGTTGGCAGCTCTCTATGTAAGCCTCACACCCCGCTGTTGGCAGCTCTCTATATAAGCCTCACACCCAGCTGTTGGCAGCTCTCTATGTAAGAGTCACATCCAGCTGTTGGCAGCTCTCTATGTAAGTCTCACACCCAGCTGTTGGCAGCTCTCTATGTAAGTCTCACACCCAGCTGTTGGCAGCTCTCTATGTAAGCCTCATACCCCGCTGTTGGCAGCTCTCTATATAAGCCTCACACCCAGCTGTTGGCAGCTCTCTATGTAAGCCTCACACCCAGCTGTTGGCAGCTCTCTATATAAGCCTCACACCCAGCTGTTGGCAGCTCTCTATGTAAGCCTCACACCCAGCTGTTGGCAGCTCTCTATGTAAGAGTCACATCCAGCTGTTGGCAGCTCTCTATGTAAGTCTCACACCCAGCTGTTGGCAGCTCTCTATGTAAGCCTCACACCCCGCTGTTGGCAGCTCTCTATATAAGCCTCACACCCCGCTGTTGGCAGCTCTCTATATAAGCCTCACACCCAGCTGTTGGCAGCTCTCTATGTAAGCCTCACACCCAGCTGTTGGCAGCTCTCTATGTAAGAGTCACATCCAGCTGTTGGCAGCTCTCTATATAAGCATCACACCCAGCTGTTGGCAGCTCTCTATGTAAGTCTCACACCCAGCTGTTGGCAGCTCTCTATGTAAGTCTCACACCCAGCTGTTGGCAGCTCTCTCTGTAAGCCTCACACCCCGCTGTTGGCAGCTCTCTATATAAGCCTCACACCCAGCTGTTGGCAGCTCTCTATGTAAGCCTCACACCCAGCTGTTGGCAGCTCTCTATGTAAGCCTCACACCCAGCTGTTGGCAGCTCTCTATGTAAGCCTCACACCCCGCTGTTGGCAGCTCTCTATATAAGCCTCACACCCAGCTGTTGGCAGCTCTCTATGTAAGCCTCACACCCAGCTGTTGGCAGCTCTCTATGTAAGCCTCACACCCAGCTGTTGGCAGCTCTCTATATAAGCCTCACACCCAGCTGTTGGCAGCTCTCTATGTAAGCCTCACACCCAGCTGTTGGCAGCTCTCTATGTAAGCCTCACACCCAGCTGTTGGCAGCTCTCTATGTAAGCCTCACACCCAGCTGTTGGCAGCTCTCTATGTAAGAGTCACATCCAGCTGTTGGCAGCTCTCTATGTAAGTCTCACACCCAGCTGTTGGCAGCTCTCTATGTAAGTCTCACACCCAGCTGTTGGCAGCTCTCTCTGTAAGCCTCACACCCCGCTGTTGGCAGCTCTCTATGTAAGCCTCACACCCAGCTGTTGGCAGCTCTCTATGTAAGCCTCACACCCAGCTGTTGGCAGCTCTCTATGTAAGAGTCACATCCAGCTGTTGGCAGCTCTCTATGTAAGTCTCACACCCAGCTGTTGGCAGCTCTCTATGTAAGTCTCACACCCAGCTGTTGGCAGCTCTCTATATAAGCATCACACCCAGCTGTTGGCAGCTCTCTATGTAAGTCTCACACCCAGCTGTTGGCAGCTCTCTATGTAAGTCTCACACCCAGCTGTTGGCAGCTCTCTATGTAAGTCTCACACCCAGCTGTTGGCAGCTCTCTATGTAAGAGTCACATCCAGCTGTTGGCAGCTCTCTATGTAAGTCTCACACCCAGCTGTTGGCAGCTCTCTATGTAAGTCTCACACCCAGCTGTTGGCAGCTCTCTATGTAAGCCTCACACCCAGCTGTTGGCAGCTCTCTATGTAAGCCTCACACCCCGCTGTTGGCAGCTCTCTATATAAGCCTCACACCCAGCTGTTGGCAGCTCTCTATGTAAGCCTCACACCCAGCTGTTGGCAGCTCTCTATGTAAGAGTCACATCCAGCTGTTGGCAGCTCTCTATGTAAGTCTCACACCCAGCTGTTGGCAGCTCTCTATGTAAGCCTCACACCCCGCTGTTGGCAGCTCTCTATATAAGCCTCACACCCAGCTGTTGGCAGCTCTCTATATAAGTCTCACACCCAGCTGTTGGCAGCTCTCTATGTAAGTCTCGCACCCAGCTGTTGGCAGCTCTCTATGTAAGTCTCACACCCAGCTGTTGGCAGCTCTCTCTGTAAGCCTCACACCCCGCTGTTGGCAGCTCTCTATATAAGCCTCACACCCAGCTGTTGGCAGCTCTCTATGTAAGCCTCACACCCAGCTGTTGGCAGCTCTCTATGTAAGCCTTACACCCAGCTGTTGGCAGCTCTCTATGTAAGTCTCACACCCAGCTGTTGGCAGCTCTCTATGTAAGCCTCACACCCCGCTGTTGGCAGCTCTCTATATAAGCCTCACACCCAGCTGTTGGCAGCTCTCTATGTAAGCCTCACACCCAGCTGTTGGCAGCTCTCTATGTAAGCCTCACACCCCGCTGTTGGCAGCTCTCTATATAAGCCTCACACCCAGCTGTTGGCAGCTCTCTATGTAAGCCTCACACCCCGCTGTTGGCAGCTCTCTATATAAGCATCACACCCAGCTGTTGGCAGCTCTCTATGTAAGCCTCACACCCCGCTGTTGGCAGCTCTCTATGTAAGCCTCACACCCCGCTGTTGGCAGCTCTCTATATAAGCCTCACACCCAGCTGTTGGCAGCTCTCTATGTAAGTCTCACACCCAGCTGTTGGCAGCTCTCTATATAAGCATCACACCCAGCTGTTGGCAGCTCTCTATGTAAGTCTCACACCCAGCTGTTGGCAGCTCTCTATGTAAGTCTCACACCCAGCTGTTGGCAGCTCTCTATGTAAGTCTCACACCCAGCTGTTGGCAGCTCTCTCTGTAAGCCTCACACCCCGCTGTTGGCAGCTCTCTATATAAGCCTCACACCCAGCTGTTGGCAGCTCTCTATGTAAGCCTCACACCCAGCTGTTGGCAGCTCTCTATGTAAGCCTCACACCCAGCTGTTGGCAGCTCTCTATATAAGTCTCACACCCAGCTGTTGGCAGCTCTCTATGTAAGCCTCACACCCCGCTGTTGGCAGCTCTCTATATAAGCCTCACACCCAGCTGTTGGCAGCTCTCTATGTAAGCCTCACACCCAGCTGTTGGCAGCTCTCTATGTAAGCCTCACACCCAGCTGTTGGCAGCTCTCTATATAAGCCTCACACCCAGCTGTTGGCAGCTCTCTATGTAAGCCTCACACCCAGCTGTTGGCAGCTCTCTATGTAAGCCTCACACCCAGCTGTTGGCAGCTCTCTATGTAAGCCTCACACCCAGCTGTTGGCAGCTCTCTATGTAAGAGTCACATCCAGCTGTTGGCAGCTCTCTATGTAAGTCTCACACCCAGCTGTTGGCAGCTCTCTATGTAAGTCTCACACCCAGCTGTTGGCAGCTCTCTCTGTAAGCCTCACACCCCGCTGTTGGCAGCTCTCTATGTAAGCCTCACACCCAGCTGTTGGCAGCTCTCTATGTAAGCCTCACACCCAGCTGTTGGCAGCTCTCTATGTAAGAGTCACATCCAGCTGTTGGCAGCTCTCTATGTAAGTCTCACACCCAGCTGTTGGCAGCTCTCTATGTAAGTCTCACACCCAGCTGTTGGCAGCTCTCTATATAAGCATCACACCCAGCTGTTGGCAGCTCTCTATGTAAGTCTCACACCCAGCTGTTGGCAGCTCTCTATGTAAGTCTCACACCCAGCTGTTGGCAGCTCTCTATGTAAGTCTCACACCCAGCTGTTGGCAGCTCTCTATGTAAGAGTCACATCCAGCTGTTGGCAGCTCTCTATGTAAGTCTCACACCCAGCTGTTGGCAGCTCTCTATGTAAGTCTCACACCCAGCTGTTGGCAGCTCTCTATGTAAGCCTCACACCCAGCTGTTGGCAGCTCTCTATGTAAGCCTCACACCCCGCTGTTGGCAGCTCTCTATATAAGCCTCACACCCAGCTGTTGGCAGCTCTCTATGTAAGCCTCACACCCAGCTGTTGGCAGCTCTCTATGTAAGAGTCACATCCAGCTGTTGGCAGCTCTCTATGTAAGTCTCACACCCAGCTGTTGGCAGCTCTCTATGTAAGCCTCACACCCCGCTGTTGGCAGCTCTCTATATAAGCCTCACACCCAGCTGTTGGCAGCTCTCTATATAAGTCTCACACCCAGCTGTTGGCAGCTCTCTATGTAAGTCTCGCACCCAGCTGTTGGCAGCTCTCTATGTAAGTCTCACACCCAGCTGTTGGCAGCTCTCTCTGTAAGCCTCACACCCCGCTGTTGGCAGCTCTCTATATAAGCCTCACACCCAGCTGTTGGCAGCTCTCTATGTAAGCCTCACACCCAGCTGTTGGCAGCTCTCTATGTAAGCCTTACACCCAGCTGTTGGCAGCTCTCTATATAAGTCTCACACCCAGCTGTTGGCAGCTCTCTATGTAAGCCTCACACCCCGCTGTTGGCAGCTCTCTATATAAGCCTCACACCCAGCTGTTGGCAGCTCTCTATGTAAGCCTCACACCCAGCTGTTGGCAGCTCTCTATGTAAGCCTCACACCCCGCTGTTGGCAGCTCTCTATATAAGCCTCACACCCAGCTGTTGGCAGCTCTCTATGTAAGCCTCACACCCCGCTGTTGGCAGCTCTCTATATAAGCCTCACACCCAGCTGTTGGCAGCTCTCTATGTAAGAGTCACATCCAGCTGTTGGCAGCTCTCTATGTAAGTCTCACACCCAGCTGTTGGCAGCTCTCTATGTAAGTCTCACACCCAGCTGTTGGCAGCTCTCTATGTAAGCCTCATACCCCGCTGTTGGCAGCTCTCTATATAAGCCTCACACCCAGCTGTTGGCAGCTCTCTATGTAAGCCTCACACCCCGCTGTTGGCAGCTCTCTATATAAGCCTCACACCCAGCTGTTGGCAGCTCTCTATGTAAGCCTCACACCCAGCTGTTGGCAGCTCTCTATGTAAGAGTCACATCCAGCTGTTGGCAGCTCTCTATGTAAGTCTCACACCCAGCTGTTGGCAGCTCTCTATGTAAGCCTCACACCCCGCTGTTGGCAGCTCTCTATATAAGCCTCACACCCAGCTGTTGGCAGCTCTCTATGTAAGCCTCACACCCAGCTGTTGGCAGCTCTCTATGTAAGAGTCACATCCAGCTGTTGGCAGCTCTCTATATAAGCATCACACCCAGCTGTTGGCAGCTCTCTATGTAAGTCTCACACCCAGCTGTTGGCAGCTCTCTATATAAGCATCACACCCAGCTGTTGGCAGCTCTCTATGTAAGTCTCACACCCAGCTGTTGGCAGCTCTCTATATAAGCATCACACCCAGCTGTTGGCAGCTCTCTATGTAAGTCTCACACCCAGCTGTTGGCAGCTCTCTATGTAAGTCTCACACCCAGCTGTTGGCAGCTCTCTATGTAAGTCTCACACCCAGCTGTTGGCAGCTCTCTATGTAAGTCTCACACCCAGCTGTTGGCAGCTCTCTCTGTAAGCCTCACACCCCGCTGTTGGCAGCTCTCTATATAAGCCTCACACCCAGCTGTTGGCAGCTCTCTATGTAAGCCTCACACCCAGCTGTTGGCAGCTCTCTATGTAAGCCTCACACCCAGCTGTTGGCAGCTCTCTATATAAGTCTCACACCCAGCTGTTGGCAGCTCTCTATGTAAGCCTCACACCCCGCTGTTGGCAGCTCTCTATATAAGCCTCACACCCAGCTGTTGGCAGCTCTCTATGTAAGCCTCACACCCAGCTGTTGGCAGCTCTCTATGTAAGCCTCACACCCAGCTGTTGGCAGCTCTCTATATAAGCATCACACCCAGCTGTTGGCAGCTCTCTATGTAAGCATCACATCCAGCTGTTGGCAGCTCTCTATATAAGCATCACACCCAGCTGTTGGCAGCTCTCTATATAAGCATCACACCCAGCTGTTGGCAGCTCTCTATATAAGCATCACACCCAGCTGTTGGCAGCTCTCTATATAAGCATCACACCCAGCTGTTGGCAGCTCTCTATATAAGCATCACACCCAGCTGTTGGCAGCTCTCTATATAAGCATCACACCCAGCTGTTGGCAGCTCTCTATATAAGCATCACACCCAGCTGTTGGCAGCTCTCTATATAAGCCTCACATCCCTTCATACTTTTGATTGTTTGCAGTTATGGATTAACATATCTTGCACCTTATTTACATCTTGGTGAGTTCAGTTTATCTTTTTTTAGATGTTTTTTTCACTTGTTAAAATATCATCATAACTACTGACGAGTGTATACACTATTATTCCAGGCTCTCGCTATTCCTCGGACATATGATAGTATATTGGAATATTGTTTATAGTGATTTTCATTGAAGCATTTCTAGACGTTGGGTCTGTTCTCTCAGTTGAAGACAGTTTTTCTCTCTCTATCAATATTACCTTTCAATCTCCTTTGGGATGTGATATTGGTTTAGAACGGCCAACGTTTTCAACATTAGTTCCTCTAAAATGCAAATAAAAACCCCCCAGTATAAGTAACCTGTGACTAGGACACAGCGATATACAGACAGAACAGACCATTATTCATCTCTTTCAGACCTCACCAGTTTGTTAATATGCTGCAGGCTGCTCCAATGAAATCTAGAAGCTGAACACAGAAGACTCTACTGTGCGCTCACTCACTTCACTGGTCACTGTTGTAAAACCTGTTTACTGAGTGAGCCAGAGGCGCCGGCGGCCGACCCGGTGATGCTTTCAGTACTCAGGCTCTATTTCAGCTCCTTAGTACCAGCGAGCGGCAGTTTCCAATGTCTACAATATCTTTAAAACCTTGATCACAATTTAAACCAACTGACACCGATGTCCTGCTGGGGGGGGGGGGGGTGCTGGGAGCTGGGGGGGCGCTGGGAGCTAGGGGGGCGCTGGGAGCTAGGGGGGAGCTGGGGGGGGGGGTGCAGGGAGCTAGGGGGGTGCTGGGAGCTGGGGGGGTGCTGGGAGCTGGGGGGGGTGCTGGGAGCTGGGGGGGTGCTGGGAGCTAGGGGAGGCGCTGGGAGCTAGGGGGGCGCTGGGAGCTAGGGGGGCGCTGGGAGCTAGGGGGGTGCTGGGAGCTGGGGGGGTGCTGGGAGCTGGGGGGGTGCTGGGAGCTAGGGTGTTGCTGGGAGCTAGGGGGGCGCTGGGAGCTAGGGGGGGTGCTGGGAGCTGGGGGGGGTGCTGGGAGCTGGGGGGGCGCTGGGAGCTAGGGGGGTGCTGGGAGCTGGGGGGGTGCTGGGAGCTAGGGGGGCGCTGGGAGCTAGGGTGTTGCTGGGAGCTAGGGGGGCGCTGGGAGCTAGGGGGGGTGCTGGGAGCTGGGGGGGGTGCTGGGAGCTGGGGGGGCGCTGGGAGCTAGGGGGGTGCTGGGAGCTGGGGGGGCGCTGGGAGCTAGGGGGGCGCTGGGAGCTGGGGGGGTGCTGGGAGCTAGGGGGGCGCTGGGAGCTAGGGGGGTGCTGGGAGCTGGGGGGGTGCTGGGAGCTAGGGGGGTGCTGGGAGCTGCTGCAGGACACAAACATTTATTTCCCACTTATAGGATTACTCATCGTGACACTAAAAATGTAGTTTTGCCATTTGTCTTTTATTGATGATATCTCTGCCTCCACACCCAATCACCTGTCGTATACTAATGGATTATGTCGGATCAAGCAGAGAAGAAGGTAGGTAAGTATTTCTGACCCTACACTACAGAAAAAGGGGCAATTATTTAGCAATTAACTAATTAGCTAAGTAGCATTGCGCAATGGTTTTCAAATCTTCAAGATAAAATGTTGGGCTCGACACATTTTCTCATTAAGCTATTATGAAATTCAGCATAACCCCTCACCCCTAAATAAACTACCACAATGTTTACGCAGCTAAACATACGATATTACTATTACTAGTGGCGGTATGGAATCAGCATGCTGGGGGGGTAATTATTTATCAGCTATATCACTTCTTTGGTGCTGTCCTGTAGTTTTCTGGTCCATACAAGTATGAGGCAGGGTCTGGGGCGTAAGATTATAGGGCAGGGTTTGGATAGATCATTTGTAAACCGTAGGGGGAGAAGATAGCAGAGGGTGCTGTATCTTTATGTTAATTTGAGGAGGGGGGACGAACGCAACAGAGAGTGAGCGTGAAACTGGGCGGCGGGAAAGAGAACTCATTCACATCAGTCCCTGCCCCATTGTAGCTTACAGTCTAATGCCCTAATATAGACACACACTCGGACACAGACAGACAGGGGAACAGACAGACAGAGACTAGGGTCAATTTTGATAGCAGCCTATTAACCTACCAGTATGTTTTTGGAGTGTGGGAGGAAACCGGAGCACCCGGAGGAAACCCGCGCAAACACAGGGAGAACATACAAATTCCACACAGATAAGGCCATGGTCGGGAATCGACACACCCCACGCGGATATTTCTTTTACCGTAGTAGCGCTCAAGCACCACAGAGGAGCGAGCAAAAATCAGGATTACTTTTTACCGTAATACTGGTAAAAGTGCACATCCACGATGTTCGTAGGAACATCACAGACACTTGAATCCACCCCTTTATGTTCTATCTTTGAATAAAGACATTTCCCTGCACACTTGAGGGTCTCTTCTGCTCCCTCTCATCCTCTCCAACACTACATAAGTATCTTATACCAAGTATAGTGTAGGAGGGGGATAGTGCAGAGGGAAGGAAATTAAAGGTGAAGGCTCTTTTTAGCCCACGGTTACCTGGAAAGATGAGGAGAACAATGATGGTTATTCTAAAGGGCTGTCTAACTGCTGTTTGTAACTTAGTCAGTGACGGGTTTAAAATTCTTTTTATGTGAACAATTTTCAACAGGTGGGGAGGTTGACTGGGGCGGTACAACCGTAATGCAGGTGTCCTAAGGCGAGCTCAGGGAGGACAGAAACCTCCGGTGGAGCAGAAGGGGGAGGACAAGGACTGATATGGATCATTAAACATTCTCTGTATGGCGCTGCGTAATATGTTGGCTCTATATTAATAAAGGTTAGTAATAATAGTTTAGAAATGTAATCATACCGAGTGTATTATACCTCTGCAGCATAAGACACATTAGATGACACTTCTATGTCAGACTTGTGTGTACATTTTTGGAATTATTCTCATTATACCAAGTAATGACAGTCTAATCGCTTCTAATCGCTTCTAATCGCTTCTAAATCGCTTCTAAATCGCTGTCTCGGTTGGTTTACTGGATGCAAATTATTTTTTTATTGTTCAATTTTTCTAAAAGTTAAAGTGAATGTGGTTAATGATAAACTAGTCGGCCACAGAACTTACTTTTCTCTGTCTTGATCATGGCTGTGAACAGAACACATATTTCACCTTAGAGACATTCTGGAAAAGAGAACAGAATAAAACAACAGTGATTTGTGAAATGATTCCGACACCAGGACAGTGGCCCCGTTGGGCTCACAGTGATGTGTCCGAGAAGGAGCCCTAGAACCTACCTAATGTGGTGAGAGATTTATTATACCAGTAGTCACATTCTCACTCCAAGGTTTTATCAGCAATATCCCACAGAACCAGAGGGTGAAAGATTAACCTCAGATTAAGCCTCATTCCAGGAATTAAAGGTAGAAATATAAGTAGTCGGTTTCATATCTGACCAACTGTGGTTGTTGTTTGAGAAACTTTTAATCGCTTTCCAAATACCAGGCCCCAGGGGAAAGGACCAGTTTCTGTAGGTTACATTGTAAAGCGGAGCAATCTTGGATGACCTCAGCAAAACCTGTCTAACCTTTGTCCACAGAGGAGGCAGGTACATTACACCCACCTAGTGATATTACTGCTCAACACATTCCCAGCAGAGACAAGTACTGTATAATTATGGTGCTGTACTGTGGGCAGTGGTATCTGCAACTACATTACCCAATATTACGCTACCAGCATTCACCTAAAAAATAACAGCTGCAAACAGAATACACCAGTTACTTACCACAAAAATATTACAATACAAGTATATGGATTTAGTCAAACGACTAGTACAAATTAGCTGCAGGGTAATTAGAAGGGTCTATGCTAAAAAAAAACCACCCAAATTATAAACTACAAGCAATAAAATGACCATATATACTGTGCTGAATTGTAGAGCAATAGATAATGCATAGAAATAACTAGAAGGTACTATCAGTATAAAAACATTTGTTACCATCGTACACATAATGCAAATGTTTGTTTCATTAGATTACACTACAACCCTCTGGTGTAAACGCTTGTTAGGAATGTGATAGCTGCAGCGCGTCCTTCATGAAATGCAATATTCAAACTAGAGATGGTCACTGACCCCCGTGTTTTGGTTTTGGATTCGGTTTTGGATCTGGATTACCGTCGTGTTTTGGTTTTGGTTTTGGTTTTGCAAAACCGCCATTGCGTGTTTTGGTTTTGGTTTTGGTTTTGTTTGGTTTTGTTTTGCTATTTTTTGGGAAAATCCATGTTTTTGGGCCTAAATTAACCCAATTTAGTGCTCCAACTGTTTTAGAGACAAGTAATCTAATTGTTGAGGTAATAAATCATCCAAAAAAACAGTTTAATTCTTCGTTGGTAGGCCTATTCTACACACAAAACAGATTGTCTTCCTCTCCATCTATGCATATTGGCAATGCAGCCATCGTCTTTGAATGTATATTACACCCTACACTTATAGTTAAATATGTAAAGAAATGGAAAAAGCCAGTTTGGTTTCTGTCTCTCAAGGCCCCCCTCCACTTGTATAAAATACCAAAATATTCAGCCATTATAGACTGTACAATATTAATTGACATGGAGAAAGCCAGTTTGGTTTCTGTCTCTCTAGGCCCCCCTCCACTTGTATAAAATACTAAAAAATTCAGCCATTATAGACTGTACAATATTAATTGACATGGAGAAAGACAGTTTGGGGTCACTCTGTCTCTCTAGGCCCCCCTCCACTTGTATAAAATACCAAAAAATTCAGCCATTATAGACTGTACAATATTAATTGACATGGAGAAAGCCAGTTTGGTTTCTGTCTCTCTAGGCCCCCCTCCACTTGTATAAAATACTAAAAAATTCAGCCATTATAGACTGTACAATATTAATTGACATGGAGAAAGACAGTTTGGGGTCACTCTGTCTCTCTAGGCCCCCCTCCACTTGTATAAAATACCAAAAAATTCAGCCATTATAGACTGTACAATATTAATTGACATGGAGAAAGCCAGTTTGGTTTCTGTCTCTCTAGGCCCCCCTCCACTTGTATAAAATACTAAAAAATTCAGCCATTATAGACTGTACAATATTATGAAAAATGGACAAAGCCAGTTTAGGGTCACTCTGTCTATGACACCCTACCCTTAAGGATAAATTGCCCTAACAGCAGCCTTTCAAGATGGTATGTGATATGGAAATGCCACAAGTCCCTTTCCTCTTTGGGGGTAGATTGCACCCTACACTTACATAGAAAGTTTTAAAAAGATGTTATCGGCATCATCTTCAGCTTCATCCTCACCCTCATCAGTGTGTACGTCATCATCACAGACTATCAATTCATCGCCGCTTGAATCCGCCATTAGAGAACAGTCAGTGCTTGGATGTCTTGGATGGTGAAGGCCTTCCTCGTGGAAGATGTAGTTCATTTTTATAAACATCATTTTCTCCACATTTTTGGGAAGTAACCTTCTACGGCGATCACTGACTAAGTTCCCTGCTGTGCTGAACACTCGTTCAGAGTACACACTGGAGGGTGGGCAGCTTAGGTATTGCAAAGCAAGTTTGTACATGGGTTTCCAAATGGCCTGCTTTTCTTCCCAGTAAGGAAAGGGACTGTCTGACATTTCCATATCAACTACCTCTTGAAAGTAATCCTCCACCATCCTTTGCATGTTTATACTCATATTGGATGGAGTTATGGGCAAAGTGACACATTTTTTTGAAAAATCCTTCAAACCAGCCCAGATGTTAAATTGTTCTCGTCTGCCCCCTGTGTCTTCCCTGCTTCTTTTTTGGAAATTTAATTTTTTACGAGCAACAGCTTGAGAAAGTGAAGGAGGACACGTCGTCAAGCCGAGGCCCAGTTCAGCGGCCAACTTGCTGAGCAATAGCTCCTTGCAAAAGTTCACATCTCGCTCATTTACAAGTAAAGACTCAATGTAGGTTTTAAACCTTGGATCAAGCACAGTGGCCAAAACGTACTGATCCGAGTTCAAGATCTTAATAACTCGAGGATCATTGTGAAGCGAATTAAGTACTTGATCGACAAGGCCAACATACTTTGCTGACTTGCTTGCTTTCAGCTCCTCCTTCATTTTCTCAAGCTGCTTTTCCAATAGTCTAATTAAAGGAATGACTTGGCTCAAACTAGCAGAGTCTGCACTGACCTCACATGTCACAACTTCAAATGGTTTCAGCACCTTGCACAGCACTGAAAGGATTCCCCACTGTGCAAGAGTGAAATACATCCCCCCTCCTTTCCCAATGTCATGACTTGTGCAATATGCTTGGATGGCTTTGCGCTGTTCCTCCATCCTCTGAAGCATGTACAGGGTGGAATTCCACCGAGTTACCACCTCTTGCTTAAGTTGGTGGCAGGGCAAGTTAAACTGCTCTTGGAGCTGCTGTAATCTCCTACATGCTGTGGCTGAATGCCTGAAATGGCCTGAAATTTTACGGGCCACCGAAAGCATCTCCTGCACCTCACGGTTATTTCGTAGGAAGCTCTGCACCACCAAGTTGATGGTGTGAGCAAAACAGGGAATATGTTGGAAATCACCCAGCTGTAATGCTCGCACTATATTGTTGGCGTTATCTGAAATGACATACCTTGGGGAGAGTCCGAGTGGTATAAGCCATGCATCAATCACATCTCTCAGTTTGCGTAACAAATTGTCAGCCGTATGCCTGTTAGTGAAGCCGGTGATACAAAGAGTGGCCTGCCTGTGACAAATGTTACGTAGTGGTGTACATGCTGCTGCTGTTCCTGCTGGTGAAGGTGAATGACCAACCCAGTGGGCTGTCACAGTCATATAGTCTTTGGTTTGGCCACTTCCACTTGTCCACATATCTGTGGTTAAGTGAACAGTGGGCAGAATGGCATTTTTCAGCGCAATCTCTACATTTTTACACACTTTTTGGTATAGTTGTGGAATAGCTTTACGGGAGAAATGGTGTCGCGATGGAATTCTGTAACGCGGACACAAAACCTCAATTAACTGTGAAAAACCAGCTGCGTTTATTGTGGAGATTGGACGCAGATCTAACACTAACATTGCAGCCATGGCGTCTGTGATTCGCTTGGCGACTGGGTGACTGCTGTCATATTTGCTTCCCCTCGCAAATGATTGTTTCACAGTTAATTGCTGAAATGTAGGACTGCTCATTTTATTCACCTGCCTCTGGGATGACGATTCACCCCCAGCAGCAGCAACAGCAGCAGCAGGACTAACGCTTTCTTCAGAGGAATCAATAATAGTGCCGGAGTCATCCAGCCTTAAGTGGGATGCCGGGCTAACTCCGAGCGCTACTGAGGATATTGATGAGGATGGTGTGGTGGGTGTATTTTGTAGCCGTCGGTATGTCGGTGAGCGGAGGGTCTTAGCTGATGAGGGAGTGCTTGTATTCTTTTGGGAAGAACTTTCAGCTTTTCCCAACACTTTGCCATGAACTCTCGTTAAATGGCGTAACATAGACGAGGTTCCAAGATGGTTAAGGTCCCTCCCTCGACTGACTGTGGCTTCACATACACTACAAATGGCTATACAATTGTTGTCTGGATTTGGGTAGAAATAATTCCACACATAAGAAGTGGATTTTTTTGTTTTATGCCCAGGCATGACAATGGCCTTTTTCTTGTCACGTGCCAGAACTGCTGCCACTGGTGCAGGACTTACACAAACAACCTCATCCTCATCAACATCCTCATTAGCGCCCTCGTCGCCTACACAAATCTCCCCCTCATCCTCTTCTAATTCCAAAGTGGCATCCTCAATTTGGGTATCACCGGCTACACTCGGGCTATTAAGGCACACATCAGCAGAATGCTCACGATTAGACATCCCACTGTTGGATGGACTCTCCACAGGGATTGTTGTCATTTGTGAATCAGAGCAAATATTCTCCTGTAATGCCTCACTGGTATCTTGCAGCTCAGCTTTGACGCGTAACAGTAGTTGTGCACCAATTGTAGCCTGGGTAACTTTTTGGGATCTGCCACTAATAGCCAAAGGTGAAGGCCTCATTCTCTCTTTGCCACTGCGTGTGTAGAATGGCATGCTTGCAATTTTTTTTTTATCGTCACTTAACTTTTGCTCAGTTACACTTCTTTTTCGCTTCAATACAGTAAATTTTTTTTTGGTTTTTGTTTTTTGCACTAATTTGAAAACACTCTGTTGTTTGACATCGCCTTGGCCAGATGACGTACTGGGAACACTAACATCAGGACTGGTGACAGAACCTGGTTGCTCATTTAGATCATATGTGGACTGCTTTGAATCCATTCTGAGCGCAAACCACTGGGGAGTGCTAAAAATTATTGAGTAGATACTGCTGACAGATATGACTTTTGACAGCCAGAAATATTAATGCACAATTAGGGAGGACACCCCAAAAACACTGAGGAGTGCTAAAAATTATTGAGTAGATACTGCTGACAGATATGACTTTTGACAGCCAGAAATATTAATGCACAATTAGGGAGGACACCCCAAAAACACTGAGGAGTGCTAAAAATTATTGAGTAGATACTGCTTACAGATATGACTTTTGACAGCCAGAAATATTAATGCACAATTAGGGAGGACACCCCAAAAACACTGAGGAGTGCTAAAAATTATTGAGTAGATACTGCTGACAGATATGACTTTTGACAGCCAGAAATATTAATGCACAATTAGGGAGGACACCCCAAAAACACTGAGGAGTGCTAAAAATTATTGAGTAGATACTGCTGACAGATATGACTTTTGACAGCCAGAAATATTAATGCACAATTAGGGAGGACACCCCAAAAACACTGAGGAGTGCTAAAAATTATTGAGTAGATACTGCTGACAGATATGACTTTTGACAGCCAGAAATATTAATGCACAATTAGGGAGGACACCCCAAAAACACTGAGGAGTGCTAAAAATTATTGAGTAGATACTGCTGACAGATATGACTTTTGACAGCCAGAAATATTAATGCACAATTAGGGAGGACACCCCAAAAACACTGAGGAGTGCTAAAAATTATTGAGTAGATACTGCTGACAGATATGACTTTTGACAGCCAGAAATATTAATGCACAATTAGGGAGGACACCCCAAAAACACTGAGGAGTGCTAAAAATTATTGAGTAGATACTGCTGACAGATATGACTTTTGACAGCCAGAAATATTAATGCACAATTAGGGAGGACACCCCAAAAACACTGAGGAGTGCTAAAAATTATTGAGTAGATACTGCTGACAGATATGACTTTTGACAGCCAGAAATATTAATGCACAATTAGGGAGGACACCCCAAAAACACTGAGGAGTGCTAAAAATTATTGAGTAGATACTGCTGACAGATATGACTTTTGACAGCCAGAAATATTAATGCACAATTAGGGAGGACACCCCAAAAACACTGAGGAGTGCTAAAAATTATTGAGTAGATACTGCTGACAGATATGACTTTTGACAGCCAGAAATATTAATGCACAATTAGGGAGGACACCCCAAAAACACTGAGGAGTGCTAAAAATTATTGAGTAGATACTGCTGACAGATATGACTTTTGACAGCCAGAAATATTAATGCACAATTAGGGAGGACACCCCAAAAACACTGAGGAGTGCTAAAAATTATTGAGTAGATACTGCTGACAGATATGACTTTTGACAGCCAGAAATATTAATGCACAATTAGGGAGGACACCCCAAAAACACTGAGGAGTGCTAAAAATTATTGAGTAGATACTGCTGACAGATATGACTTTTGACAGCCAGAAATATTAATGCACAATTAGGGAGGACACCCCAAAAACACTGAGGAGTGCTAAAAATTATTGAGTAGATACTGCTGACAGATATGACTTTTGACAGCCAGAAATATTAATGCACAATTAGGGAGGACACCCCAAAAACACTGAGGAGTGCTAAAAATTATTGAGTAGATACTGCTGACAGATATGACTTTTGACAGCCAGAAATATTAATGCACAATTAGGGAGGACACCCCAAAAACACTGAGGAGTGCTAAAAATTATTGAGTAGATACTGCTGACAGATATGACTTTTGACAGCCAGAAATATTAATGCACAATTAGGGAGGACACCCCAAAAACACTGAGGAGTGCTAAAAATTATTGAGTAGATACTGCTGACAGATATGACTTTTGACAGCCAGAAATATTAATGCACAATTATGGGGGACACCCCAAAAGCGCTGGGGAGTGCCAAATATGAAGAAAAAATAATAAACCTCTATCCTCCTCTCTGCACTAGTGATTTTGGTTAGAGCAATTGCAAGAACAATATGGTATTCTCTGTCCCTGCTCTAATTAGCCTATGACTACACCCTGCTCTCTCCCTCTGTCAAATGGCGATGGATTGCTGTGGAGGCGTGTATTTATAAAGTTGAAGTATCGCGAGAACCGAGTCCCGAGATCCGACGACGTCACAATGACGTTCGGCCTCGATTTGGATTCGGAATGGGCGGGAGAGTACCGAGCTGCTCAGCTCGGTACTCGGATACCCAAAGTTCGGGTGGGTTCGGTTCTCGGAGAACCGGACCCGCCCATCTCTAATTCAAACCTTAGTACACTCACTTCTTAGACAATTATTTCATTCCAAAATGCAATTTCATCCGGAAAAGCTGCTAAATGCCAACAGAAAACACACAGAGCGGAGGGTTTAGCCGATCAGAGACACCGTACTTGGTGATTGTATATTACTCAGGTACTTCATCATCATCATCATCTATTTAAATAGCGCCACTAATTCCGCAGCGCTGTACAGAGAACTCACTCACATCAGTCTCTGCCCCATTGGAGCTTACAATCTAAATTGCCTAACACACACACACACACAGACAGAGAGAGACTAGGGTCAATTTGATAGCAGCCAATTATTCTACCAGTATGTTTTTGGAGTGTGGGAGGAAACCGGAGCACCCGGAGGAAACCCACACAAACATGGGGAGAACATACAAACTCCACACAGATAAGGCCATGGTCGGGAATCAAAATCATGACCCCAGTGCTGTGAGGCAGAAGTGCTAACCACTGAGCCACTGTGCCGCTTGAGTTCAGTCTGCTTAAAATCAGGCTTTTTTTAGTGTAATCTTAAGGAACAAATGTATGCATTATTTGTATAATTGTAATAAATGTTTTTATACTGCCAAAACCTTCTAGTTGTTCCTATGCCATATTCAACTTTAAATTTCAGTGTACAAATAAGCTATCCAGTATGTGTGTGCTACATGAAAAAACAGTCAGTATTTAACTTATGTGCAAAACAGAAAACTAATTTGCACCCCTTGTATTGTAACATGGTTTTGTCCAGGAGACTGAAATAGGAAGTTTCTCAAGTTAAGATCCTTAATGAATCAGACCCCTAGTTATCATTTATTTAGTACATTCTACAAAATGACAGCTAGAAACTGAGTGGTTGCTATAGGCAACATCTCCACTATTTTTTGCCCGCAGTTTAGTAAATATACCCCTTAGACTTTTGTGACTCTGCTAGGACCCCATTCGTTAAAATAAAATGAATAAAGATGTTATTTACCACAGTAATTGTGTGACACAGCCGTAGTGCAGGATCAGTGTCCTATGGCTTTATCTTTATGGTACGTTGTGAATTAAGAATCCTGGTACTAAATTACAGGATATTCCTCACCAGGTTGTTAAACATAAGACCAGATAAGCTGTATACCCGTTATCTATGGTCACTGCTACAAGTCTTTCCAACCTGCAAGGACAAATTTCTAAAAACAAAGAGCCTTGTTCGTTATATTCTAGTAGAAGTGTTAACATTTCTGTGTGTTCACCAAGTTGTATAATGTAATATAATTATTGTGAGCGGAGATCTCATACTCATTTCTCTAGGATCCGGTCTAGATCACTTTTACATTTCCAATAGAACTAATTAAATGTTTTCCTATATACAGTAATACTTATACGTCAAGCACTCTGTGATAAGCATCCCTCACCCCAAGATCATAAACCTCACCCCAAAATACTGAGTTTTATTAGGGGAGGGTCTAGGACCAATGTGACCAATCCCCACCACCCTTATTATAGTCTGCAAATGCCCCACACCTTGTCCATAGCATTTCGTAAAGATTTCTGATACATTGTAACATCAGTCTCCAATGTACTTGTTATACCTCAGCTAAACTCTGTAGAGTTATCTGTGACAACGTAAAACTCACAAAGCAACATTGTGTCCCCTGTTGTCCATCTCAGAGTTACTGTCAATATTAGTTTATTTTGTCCTCATTTACTAATAATTTGCCTATTAGCTGAGGTTTCTCATGACAATAGAATAAAGATTTACTCACAATCACGTACATAGTTCTGCATAATGACAACCATTAAATAATACATCCAAAATATTCTAATGAATCCATATAAATACTGCACACATAGAAATAGAGATTAGTTCCTATAGGTAAGCAGAGAATAATATAATAATAGAAAGCAGAATAGGACTTACCAGTCCAGTCTTCCACAGAATTCCTGTTTACCTCCTGTAGACTGGAGACACCACAACTAAATTAGCAGGTAGATCAGCTCTTCCCCCTTCGTCTCCTCCCACAACTGTCATCTATGTGACAGAACTAATGAAGGTGGGCCGTCTCCCTAGAACAGATCTTGGTCTATAAACCATGGTCAGTGAAGGCTGTTTATAACTCACAGACGCCCATAGCAACCTCCACACAATGTTGGCTCCAACGGGATAAACAACAACATTTATTGTGAAAATAATGGACACGGTGGAAACTATTATAGAACTGCAGAGAACACTTTTGACAGTTAGCGAAATTGGGGAAGTGAAGAGAATAATTATGTCAGAAATTATTAGAGTTCATTAACATAGCTCAGAACCGTGGATAAGTGAAGTGCCGCTGTGTGATCCTTTAAAACTATTTCTGCGCTATTGAAATTCAAAATGCATAAATAGACAAGATAGCGGGTGAAGCGAATTCCTCCATCCATTAGGAGACACAGCGGGTAAGGGAAGGTTCCCAGAGATAAATGGAGAGATACATCTGTGTGTGAGGCAGGGGAACAGGGTTTTTTTTATGAAGTTATTTTATATAACCTCTACCTATTACACAGCGCTTTAAGAGAATATTTCAGCATTAACATCAGTCCTGTCCCGGAGGAGCTTACAATCTACAAGTCCCTTCCACGTGGCCGCACACACTCGGGTTAATTTAGGACAGAAGCCAATTAATCTACTAGTGTGTCTTCGGACTGCAAACGAGCGGAGAGCATACAAACCCCACTCAGATCCCACGACCCCAGCGCTGTGAAACGGCAATGCTAACCGCTGTGCCACTGTGCTGTTTTAACTGTATTTAATGATGAAATGTAAAAGCAAAGCAGTTATGCAATTGTTAGTCAGCAGAGAAGGTAAGAAATGCACAAGATGACTCTCTGCCGATTGCGGGACTGAAACTACACGTACGTCTAATGAGTCAGACGTTTACTATAACCTGTTATATGTCCATGCTGAGCGGATACAGGTACAACCTAAAAGTCAGGAAGAACTAGATAGTACAAGACACAAGGTAGAACTACAATAGAAAGTTTTGACAGCACGCCAGTAGCCTGAAGCTACAAGACCAGAGTATACAAGGATTATGCTGTCAGGCTGCGATGAAAGAATGATTTAAACAGCGCTGAAAGCTCAATTGTTATGTGCACAATATATACAGTATATAGAAAAGTATTTAGTGCTATATAACTGTCAGAGCTGCTAGAATAACACTCATAAGAAACAGGTCAGTAAAAGTAAATACATCTATTAAAACATTTGTCACATCTGTTATGTAAAGAATCATTTAAATCTAATATATTATAAGAGGAAATGTTAATTTGACATAACCGGAGGAAGTGAAGCAAAATTGCAGATAGAAACATGTGTGAGTGGATCCAGTAGTAAAATGCTGATCCCAGTTGAATAGTCTTCAACCAGTAATATCCCCTCTAGGTTATAATGAAAGCAATAAATATTTCTTCCTTTATTAGTTTTCTAGTGGGATTTGGCAATATCCTCTATACAGCTGCGATCACTTCTATTTTAATTAACTGCAGCTCTGTGCCGGACTTTTCCTTTACTTCTAGCGTCAAACTATGATGACCTACGACACCTACGGGATATTCTCCAAATCAAGCTGGAAAGTGCATACAATATTAATGTTTTAATATTCGACGGAACAGCACGGTGGCTCAGTGGTTAGCACTGCAGGCTCGCTCTCATACGTTAACCCCGTGTTTGTGTGGGTTTGCCCCGGTGTCCTCCCACAGTCCAAAAATTTCCTGGACCAAATGGACTCTAATATGTTTGCGGTAGGGAATATAGACTGTAAGCTCCAATAGGCAGGGGCGGTTGGGAATTAAAAAATATTGTCTGTACAGCGCTGTAGAATGATTGGCGCGTTATAAGTAAACCTATAGCAGCTTCTTTTATAAACGTGGCCTAAAATATCCACTAGTCCCAGGTCAGAAATCTCTGCATACATTCTTATGAATGCTCCTGGGCTGACTCTAAATCAGAAAGTTAATATCGAAATAATATAATCATATTTTTATTGTCTTTTATAATATCCAAGGCAGGATTGGGGAGGGATGCGGGCAGGAGGGGGTGGAGCTGCAGGCAGGAGGGGGGAGGGATGAGGGCAAGAGGGGGTGGAGCTGCAGGCAGGAGGGGGAGGGATGAGGGCAGGAGGGGGAGGAGCTGCATGCAGGAGGGGGGGAGGGGCTGCAGGCAGGAGGGGGGAGGGGCTGCAGTCAACAGGGAGCCCAAGTGCTTGAATATGTGACACAGCCAAGTGATATCTAATATCCATAATAAATGATAGTATCCCAGTATTAGACACTTTTTTCCTAATGAACACTGAACTGAAGACTTTAGAACTCGCCAATTATGAGGGAATGTACCGTTCATACAGATACTTACAGAAGGTTGTACACTTAGGAACATCAAATATGTATATATTCTATTAAAAGATTCTGCAGGAACTATAATTAGTGACGGACAAGCTACCAAAAACGAGTTGTTCCAGCTATATTGTTCCAGATCTCCCTCTTATGCTCTTTCAACGACCTACTTGAACGTTGGTCACCTTGCCTCAAGCAGATCAAGAGAGGACAGGCAAACCCTTCAGAAACAATGCGGCTTGTGAGTGTCCCTGGGCTCAGGTCACAGTGCAAAGTCCTTTAGCCTGATCCTCCGTACGAGCGAGCACTCTGTCCTATATAGTTACAACGTAAGTGTTTCGTTCTCTCACATGTAATATAAAGGGGACCCGCAGTCATCGACATGTTCCATGTTGTGATAAGGTCACATCGGTTTCATGTGTCGGTAGCAGTTACCGAGCCTCGCGGCGTCACCGGACAAGAGAAAGCTGGAAACAAGAAGGAAAGTGGGAATATAAGAGAACACAGTGGCGGAACTACCATTGGTGCAGCCGGTACAGTGCACCGGGGTCCACAGAGACAATGGGGCCCACTGCTCAGGGAACTAGCGAGCTGTGGGCCCCGGTTCCCTCATCCCCTATTCCCTGCCCCGGGGCCCACAGCTCTGTGAGAACACTACACAATCCAGTATGTGCAGAACATAAACCAGGGGGCCAAGCAGAGTCTCGGTCTCCACCTTGGAAACAACTGACCAATATAGACCATGTAGTCCGGATCTACTGGCTGCCAACCAACATCTACCACTTACCGATAATTCCCGTATGAGCGGCTTTGTACATTGGATGGTTCTATGTCTGTTGTTAATGTGATCTGCGCCTGTTCCTGGAACGCAAACACCGGACATGTACCAGCGGGTTAATACCTACTTGGTCATTCTGAAGACAAGGTTTCCTAATCAAAGACCCTTACACACAGCGGAGGCAGCGTCCCCCCATCCCTTACACACAGCAGAGCCAGCGTCCCCCTGTCCCTTACACACAGAGAAGGCAACGCCCCTCGTCCCTTACACACAGTGGAGGCAGCGTCCCCCCGTCCCTTACACACAGTGGAGGCAACGTCTCCCCCCGTCCCTTACACACAGCGGAAGCAGCGTCCCCCCGTCCCTTACACACAGCGGAGGCAGCGTCCCCCTGTCCCTTACACACAGCGGAGGCAGCGTCCCCCTGTCCCTTACACACAGCGGAGGCAGCGTCCCCTGTCCCTTACACACAGCGGAGGCAGCGTCCCCCTGTCCCTTACACACAGCGGAGGCAGCGTCCCCCCGTCCCTTACACACAGTGGAGGCAGCGTCCCCCCGTCCCTTACACACAGCGGAGGCAGCATCCCCCCGTCCCTTACACACAGCGGAGGCAGCGTCCCCCCGTCCCTTACACACAGCGGAGGCAGCGTCCCCCCGTCCCTTACACACAGTGGAGGCAGCGTCCCCCCATCCCTTACACACAGCGGAGGCAGCGTCCCCCCGTCCCTTACACACAGCGGAGGCAGCGTCCCCCCGTCCCTTACACACAGCGGAGGCAGCGTCCCCCTGTCCCTTACAAACAGAGGAGGCAGCGTCCCCCCTTCCCTTACACACAGCGGAGGCAGCGTCCGCCTGTCCCTTACACACAGTGGAGGCAGCGTCCCCCCATCCCTTACACACAGTGGAGGCAGCGTCCCCCCATCCCTTACACACAGCGGAGGCAGCGTCCCCCAGTCCCTTACACACAGCGGAGGCAGCGTCCCCCCGTCCCTTACACACAGCGGAGGCAGCGTCCCCCTGTCCCTTACACACAGCGGAGGCAGCGTCCCCTGTCCCTTACACACAGTGGAGGCAGAGTCCCCCCATCCCTTACACACAGTGGAGGCAGCGTCCCCCTGTCCCTTACACACAGTGGAGGCAGCGTCCCCCCATCCCTTACACACAGTGGAGGCAGCGTCCCCCTGTCCCTTACACACAGTGGAGGCAGTATATCACCAGCCATAAATAGCTGCCTCCACCGGGCATAAGCAGTATGGCCACTTTAACGGAGAATACATCTCGTCACTACTGTAAATGATTACATGAAGAATCAGGTACACACGTGTACAAGAATCAGGTACACACGTGAATGCTGAAGTGTCAGGTGTTGAAGCAAAGCACAACCTCGGATCAGTGCTTACAGGGCGTTATCCATAATAAGTGACGGTTGGAGGTTGCTGAAGACGGCACTCTGGTAAGAAGACCCCTGAATCTGACACTGGGTGTAAATGATACCGTTCTACCAACATAAGAAAACCACACGAAAAACAACACTACACCAGCAGCGCATAGTTATTGGTGAAACATTTATCATTTCACTATAAAGGGGGCATTGTCATATCTTCAAAACCAAAATATGTCCACCCAAGGATAAGAGAATCCCAACAATGACGTAAATGGCACCAGAGGAGGGGCCCTGCCCCTTACCCAACACTCCCAGAGTCTGACAGATGCTGGAAGAGATCCCGGCATGTGTCCTCATGGTTCCGGTTTGACCTTTACATATATTAAACCAGGGTCCGTCCCTTGTGACTGCCAGTCCCAGTCCGTTATCTTTTTACAGGGTTGTGCATTTGGCATAAAACCACTTTTCACCACGGTTCTTCATGCCAGGAGTTAGTGGTAGATGTAATGTAAAATAATTCTCTAATAAAAATATATTTACAAAGGTTCAAGTCAATACAACGGCATCTATTAGTGCATTTCAAATTCCATTGTTAGATCCTGAAAAAAGTCCTTACAAATGTTTGCAGAAACGTTTCTCCAATCCCACGTGCAGGCAAATACTTTGCACAATGTTTAGGTCCTAGTTTTGTACAAATGTTCCTCTCATTGACTTAAAAGTTCGCCCAGAGCAGCCTGTCCAGCATGCTGTCCTCTGCATTGCACCACGGGGGGGAGAAAATTGTAGATTTCCCTCTGATAAAGTCTTCAGAAATAAGTCAGATTGTGAACAAGTCTGTTCTGAAGAAGATTTCTTATTGCAATGGCTTCAAGAGTGATGTTGTGTCCCGACACCTGGCAGAGAAGCAGAGGAAGGTAAGAATGAGTACAGGTCACACTGATCCCCCCCCTTACGGTCTCTTTCCCTCTCAGCTACAATGTATCAATGCTCTATTCCTTCCTTCCCCCAAGCTTTCTGGGACAGTGTCTAGTTAGACATATACGAGTAGTGAAATTGGAATCAATGGTCATGAATGTGCAACTGCATCACACGGAACTTCAATAATATTGTTTGAACACAAACAATAATCATCGTCATCTACTTTTGCAATTCCAGACAGAGATGATTAAACTCCAAACAGATTTTAAAAATTCTTGGCCTTTGAGACCCCCGTAGATACTAATTTCAGATGAATATGAATGTAGACTTATGAGGGGACCTTTAATAGATAAAACGGCACCGTTGGGGAGAGCGAGAGATAAGGTGGAAGCAGACAGGGTTTACAGATGACATAAAAGTGCATGAAACAACTACTGCTAATTCATATCAAAAGAACCAAAGACCAAAAAGAGAAAATTAGCTCAGTAATAATTAATGAAAGCGTTTGTTTTAGCACCATATAAAGTCAACCTCCAACCAATTGTCTTCTAGCCTGAAGTACATGAAAAAACGAAGTCATGAGCCAACAGTGAATAGTGATCTAAACAGTTATAGTGTCCGGTCCGTCGGTCTGTCCATAGATTATACTGGAGCAGTGTGACTTTGACTTGTGACCTTCATATAATAAACTTAATCCTGACAAGGCAGAGTTCCCTCCCTATAATAAATATCAGAATAGTCTGAGACAGGAGCAAATTATTTGCATTTCCCCAATTATAACTTAGATTGTCACAACGGCACTTATAGGGCACTCACCGCCATGGATTTCAGGGTCACCTTCTCGTAGTAGTGAATGGGCTGCTTATTGTTGCTCAGTGCTGGGTACCCAAACCCCGCAATGTGAACCTGATCACAGAAGTGGAGGGCAAAGGTGATGGCCAACATTCCTGTGGTCGGCTTCTGAAACGAGAGGTTGTACA